>NW_004797745.1:328710-347143 GCF_000002075.1 Aplysia californica
CAGGTAGTAGTAGTAGTAGTAGTAGTAGTAGTAGTAGTAGTAGTAGTAGTAGTAGTAGTAGTAGTAGTAGTAGTAGTAGTAGTAGTAGTAGTAGCTCTTTTCAAAGGTCTGACACCTTTTTATTCAAAACTGTAAACAATATGATTTTTTCTGGAAATAAGAAAAAAAAACGGCTTGGATTTGAGGTAAAAATATGAGAAAATTAGTAAAGGTAGCTGTCGGGGTCGGCAAGTCTGTGATAGGTCTATGTAGGTGGTCTTGTTTTTGTTGCTGCCGATGAGAGAAATATTATATGACATGGCTAGCTCTTTTAACCGGTCAGTAATATTAGTCTACTCATAATAATAATGTGTTTTAAACTGAACACTGAAGATTTGGAAATTGAGAATTTTGACCTAAGTAGGCTACATCATGTTTATTAGTATCAGTAAATGTATTCAAGAGTAGGCCTACTACTTCAAGTAGAATCCCGGATTCTTCAAATTAAAAAGTATTTTTTTAAATCATTGAAAACAGAATTGAAAAAAAATTGAGAAATAACATTTTATAGACTAGAATCTAAAAACATGGACGTCCTGGAATCAGCTTTTTTCTGTTCAGAGCGTTTTGTTACACTGAACAGTAACAGTCCGCCAGGAAACAGCGCCTGGGGATTGGGAAGGCCCCCAGTGGGTAGCGCTAGAGGACTGTACAGTCCCCTAACAATTTCCATATTATATTATTAATTAACCATACTAAATTCTGTTAGAAATGCGTCCAATTTATTGCGTTTGAAACAACTATATCGCTTCATAGAATGTATTCTAGTTTATAAAAACTTGTTTATTTACAATGCTATGGCCAAATTTGAGTCAAGATTTCAATCCTGTGGAAACCTTCTAGCATGGTAACATATACCTAAAGCCACGACATGCTCAAAATTTATAAAAGGCTATATAGAATTTCTTTAATGACTTTCTCCTAGTTTGAAAAGAACTCTCGTAAGTTCTATGACGAGGAGATGCCTTCAGGCCACTAGTTTGAAAAGAACTCTCGTAAGTTCTATGACGAGGAGATGCCTTCAGGCCACTAGTTTGAAAAGAACTCTCGTAAGTTCTATGACGAGGAGATGCCTTCAGGCCACTAGTTTGAAAAGAACTCTCGTAAGTTCTATGACGAGGAGATGCCTTCAGGCCACTAGTTTGAAAAGAACTCTCGTAAGTTCTATGACGAGGAGATGCCTTCAGGCCATTGCCAACGACTGCGCAAGCAATCAACTCAGGTCCAAATGTTTAGAATGTTCAGTGTGTATACCTTCTCAAAAACCTTATCATAGATGCACCTTTCAACATCACACACATTCCTAGTCAAGGATAACAGTTTTCTTTCTGTTTTATGATATTGATTGGAACAACAAAACAAACACTACTTTTTGTCTCTAGTGTATAAAGTACACATAAGTACGTAATTAGATTACTTGCGGCACTGACAACATTATTCCTTGATTTTATTTAATAAATTATTTGCACAGAAAGGTTGACTTCTGCTTTACTCAATTATCGTTTTTAAAATTCATTTAATAAACATGGAATATGAACGCAATGACACCTAAAATTGGTAAAATACGATATCACAAGGAAAATGGAAAGTTCCAAGCGCAATACACCATAGGCGTTTCTAATGGAACTCAATACATTTATGTAAATGTGTGTATGTTAATGTGTGCGTTGTCTGTGTGTGTGCGCCCACGCATTTTCTTTGTATATGTATGCGTGTGTGTGTGTGTAAGTGTGTGTGTGTGTGTGTGTGTGTGTGTGTGTGTGTGTGTGTGTGTGTGTGCGTGTGTGTGTGTGTTCTTGAAAATGTGTTCGCGTGATGGGTATTAACAAATCATAACAGGATATCAACATTGGTTGCTTTGAAGTGGAATCTACATTATCTCGTCTTTATACATCAAACTGCCCAGTCATATTCATGCTCCACCCCCAGCTCTTTCAGACAAGGGTCTAAGCCACTCTAAAAAGACTGACATGCCTAGGAACACCAACAACATGCTTCAAATTCCACGCTGGTTGACCATTTTGATGTGGCTCGCTGTATCGCCCGATGTGTGCCCTTTTGCAAGGGCCTGGAAAGACCCAGGTAGGATCACCAGTATCTTTTAGTATAGATGAGATATTTTTTAAAAAATAAAAAATTTTTTTGAGAACTCTAGTGTGATGATGTATAGATCTAGCTTGTCCAACATAAACATATCACATTCAGGAGAAAAAAAGATTTGATTCCTTTTATGTTGAGCATTGAGATTTCAAATAATCATATAATATTACGACAATTCTGATAAAATTTTTGTCTTTTCAATCAATATTTTTTCAACCTCACAGGTTGATGTGAAAGAGCAATTCTCCACAAGACGAGTGGCATTTTTCTGCCGCCCATGTGAGATATTTCTTTTTAACGTATGCAACATCTCAAACAGTTCCGGGACATGATATTTGCAATGTTAGAATTGATAAAAATTTGACCCTTCAAGATTCTAGATCTATACCTCTTTGTGCATTGGTCAAGTTCACAAGCAGCTGTGTCATACGTGCGTCAGATGATTTTTTGTCACGTAAAGTTCTGTTTCGGTTACAGTAACTCAAGTCTAAAACTCGACGAAATAGTTTCGTCTTCATAAATGTATAGCTGCACCTACAAATCAACAAAATATATAAATTACATCGTAGATTCCTATAGGCGCTTACAGTAAACAAGTACCTAAAAACTATGAATCGTAATGTCTGACCCTTTAAATAAAGGGGAAATTGTTTATATTAGAATTTAAAAAACAACATTATATAATAATATTATTATATGTGAAACGTGCTGACAAAATGAGTTACTTCTTGGATTTGAGCCTTATGGAAATAGATATATCACTCTTATTGTCTTATAAGTTTTTAAAAAAATACATACGTATGAAATAATAACAGGCATATTATTACACTTAAAGAATATGGCATCAATAGAAAATCTACAAATTTGACCCTAGGGTTGATTTTTTTGCCAATATCTTCATTTGTGGATTGCGAGAAGTAACTCATTTTGTCAGCACAGCTCACATATATTGAAAGAGAAATCTCTTGCGTTATTGAGAGGTTCATGAATAAAATGTTTAGAGATAATGCTTTATTATCTCATCTATATAAATGTAGGATAAAGTTTCTGCTGGGGACCATTTTAATATGTTGACAATAGTAGATTTAACAAATTAGAAATAGCTCTGCAACAGCGACAAATTAAGTTACATTTTAGAAACGGCAAAGTAGCCCAAAGTGAGATAAGAATAAACCTTTTTATAATTCCAGTCAGTAGGCATATAAATTCCTGCTTTGATATACAAGGCTTTGTTACTCTGATTAAGAAAAGCTTGCATTCTCGTTAGACATTAACAGCTAATTAGGGGGAAAACCCCACTAAGTACTAGATATAATCAAACATCGATACATTGTCTGTAGCATGATAAAAATGTGGTGTAGCAGCCACGGGGGGGGGGGGGGGGGGGGGGCTCTCGTGGCCTAGAGGTAAAAGTGTTGGCCTCTCATTCAAAGGTCCCGGGTTCGAATCCGGGTAGCGACCAAAAAATTTTCTTCTCTAAAATTGTCTCCTTTCACCTCCTTTCCTGCTCTCTAGCAATGTTCTGTTGTCTGCTTTCATTTCCACTTTCTGCCCCCATCCCCTCACCTCATTTTCCCCCTCTGGGCTCCTGACCCTTTCTGCAGCCTTTCTACTGCTACTCCTTGGCCCCTCCTTACTGCTGTCTTTCTGCCACACCCCTGATCTTCTGGTAGGAAAGATCTACACCTAGCCTTCTCGGACAAGGGCGAACAATCTCGGAGGGCCCGTGTGCAAGTTGCGCACGTTAAAGATCCCTTGGTGGTCTAAAATCGATAAGAGTAGGCTTCGGCCGCCACCCGGGCAAAATTCAAAAATTTCTTACCAACTGAAAATATTTGGTGTGTCCCGCGCGCTCATATGACATATGCAGTTGCCAGCGCCGTAAAACACTTTACAAAAACAAACAAAGCGGCCACGGGCCTACATGTGAACAATGGCCTCGCACCAACAAGACAACTCATGACTGACCGGGGAGCTGAGCGGTACTCACAAGGAGCTAACCAGCCGCCCAACTCGTCAGCCATTCAAGTCGACAACTACACACAAGACAAGACACAAGGTAAAGAGTGTGTCTTTCCTACATTGGTGACCCCGACGAGCAGCTCGAACCAGCGACTCAGTGAAATTTTGTGAAATTCTTTGGATTATACCTGTGCACCTACAGCGACAATGGCCAGCTCCCAAGTAAGTGCTGTTGCGATTAAACTTCTGACGTCTTGGACATCAGGCCCTGAGGCCTGATTCGCCCAAACGGAAGCTCAGTTCCGAGGAATCAACCAAGGTGACACAAAGTATTTCCCTGTCGTTGTCGCCTTGGACAATGACACTGGCACTAAGGCGCTGTCAATCATTACAAACCCCACAACAACAAACACATACGAGTCTATAAAACGTTTCTCCAGTCAGCTTACGGTCTTTCAAATACGGAAAGAGCAACTGCACTATTCAACTCCACTGGTTTGGGAGACAGAAAACCTAGCGAGCTAATGGACTCCATGCTGGCCCTACTCGGCGCACCCGAACCTTGTTTTCTTTTTAAACATTTGTTTTTGAAACAACTTCCAGAACAGATCAGGACACCTCTTGCAGCACACGAAAGTCTTGACTGCCGCGCTCTGGCACAAGAAGCCGACATACTCTTTTTGTCTCTTAACTCCTCATCACAAGTGTTGCAACTCAGAGAAAAACCAACACGGGACCATACCCCTCCCTTGTGCCGGCATCACATCGACTTCGGCAAGAAGGCAAAGAAATGTAACCCGCCTTGCGCTTTCATAAAGATGTACTCACAGAACCAGGGAAACGCCAATTTGGGTCAATAGTAGCCGGTTGCGCCTCTGTTAGCCCTCAAAACTCTCAGCTTGTTATAACAGACGGGAATTCAGGGCGACATTTTCTTATCGATACTGGGGCACAGGTTTCAGTCACTCCAGCAACATGATAAGAGAAAAGACATGGTATCTCAGGGCCACCGCTAATAGCAGCCAACGGCACCAACATTCCAACCTACGCGCAATATATCCATCAAACTCCACAGCAGGTGTTTATCCGTAAGACTTGTCGTCGTGGACGTCAAATGTGCGCTTTTAGGCGCGGATTTCCTTCGCCAACACAACCTTTTGGTGAATATCATTATCAGAGGCCAACAGTTGATTAAAGCAGAGACCCTAGACACATATCCCTGTACAATTTGCACAGCTTGCCCCCGTTAATCCTCATTGCAATAAATTCCAAAAAGTCCTGTCGGAATTTCCAGAAATCCTACAACTCACCTTCTCTGCATCAGAGGTGAAACACGGAGTATTGCACCCTATACCCACTACGGGACCCCCAGTCCACACCAGAGCACGCTGCCTGCCGCCTCACAAGTTACACATTGTGAAAACAGAATTTGCAAAAATGATAGAGATGGGTATCATCCGCAGGTCCAGCAGCCCATGGGCCTCGACCCTTCATATGGTTCCAAAGATCAAGGGAGATTGGCGTCCTTGTGGTGATTACGGCAGGCTCAACGACCGCACAACGCCTGATCGTTACCCAACCCTGTACTTTTAAAGATTTTTCAGATCACCTTGCAGGCAAAACTATTTTCTCAAAAATCGACCTGGTTTGGGGATACCATCAGATCCCTGTCGCTCCTGAGGACATCCGAAAAAAGGCTGTCATAAACCCTTTTGGTTTCTACAAGTTTCTTTGGATGCCATTTGGAATGAAAAATGTAGCACAAGCATTTCAACGGCTTATGGATTCAGTCCTACAAGATCTGACTTGCACATCTGAAAGACATCACTTGGACAATCTCCGAGCGCTCTGTCAGAGACTGAGAGATGCAGGTCTGGTGGTAAAGTTAGCGAAATATCTTTTTGGGGTACATGGGATCGATTTCCTTGGTCACCGTGTCACTGCCTCAGGATCAACCCCTTTTCCTGAAAAGGTCAGGACCATAGAAGACTTCCCGCAACCCAACACGGTCACAAGCCTCCAACACTATATAATTAATTTTTACCATCGCTTCATCCCTAGGGCGGCAAAGATTATGACCCCACTGTATGATGCTTTGAAAGCAGGAAAAAAGCAGTCTCAGGTAAATCCAACGTTGTTGCAGACTTCTTGTCTCGGTCCATTCTTCAGGTCGCGCTCAATTTGGACTACAACGCCATGGCTACTGCCCAGGACAATGAAAGCATACAGGCACTTCAGACGGCCTCAACTACCTTACGCGTGACATCTGTACCTACAGATCCAGGAGGCCTAGAACTACTTTGCAATATCTCCACTGGGCATCCAAGACCCATAGTGCCCCCACATGGGAAGCAAAGGCATCGGCACACGCTCTCGATACACTCCGGGCACGTGTTCAGAAATTTGCCGACCGTTTTCAAATGTCACGTCTTCGCTGAAAATATCAGACTTTGTGTTTGTTCGTCCTGACGATCAACAAAAGCCACTGCAACGTCCATACACTGGCATGGACCGTACAAGGTTATGGACAAGTCTGACAACATTTTTGTTGGATATTGGCGGACGTCAGGAGCATGTCTCCATTGATCTCCTGTCGACGATGCTGAACTTGTCCAGGTTGCCAATCCCCTCAGGCGTGGTCGGCCTCCATCAAAGGCATCAGAGCCTCACTCGTCAAGAGCCAAGGTCTCACGTTGAGAAGACCGTTGAGGCCGCCTCGCCGTTTCAACAAAGAACTGTCTTGTCGGTGCTAGTGGGGGGGCTATGTAGCGGCCACGGGCCTACATGTAAACAATGACCTCGCAACGACAAGACAACTCATGACTGACAGGGGAGCTGAGCAGTACTCATAAGGAGCTAACCAGCCGCCCAACTCGTCAGCCATTCAAGTCGATTAACTACACGCAAGACGAAGCACAAGGTAAAGAGTGCGCCCCTCCTACAGTGGCATCAAACTACTTTATTAGCCATAAAACCCCATCTGGCTTTTTTTTATTATGAAAGGCTACCATCAAGCTTGACAAGTACGCCCCCTAAAACAGTTTTTTTCCAAGAGACACAGGGTTAAAAAGTGTTGCAGCCACTTAAGAACTAGGTAAACAGGCAGAAGTTGGACTTTTTAAACTTTATTTCTTGGGGGGGGGGGGGGGGGCTGCAAAATCTTTACTTTCGGACTTTCGGCCCAACAACCAAAAAGGGAACAAAGACGTGATCCGGCTTTCAAAAGATATTAAGTAAAGTATGAAGTTCACTCAAGGAGCAAGTAGAGCTGTACACCGGTAGCAAACCCGCTCGTGCTCGCAAGCCCCTAGTTCAAGTCACAAGCCTCAAATCACTAGGATAAATCATCAAATCAAATCACCAGCATGATAGGTTTAGTCTAACCTAAGCTTCAAGTCCACACCAACTAGCAATCCGCGAAGCCCCTCGTGTCAGACCCCCTGATCCTCCCCACTACACTTGCAAACCGCGAAGCCTCTTACGTCCGGAAAAGAGAGATGGGGAGAGAGAGAGAGAGAGAGAGAGAGAGAGAGAGAGAGAGAGAGAGAGAGAGAGAGAGAGAGAGAGAGAGAGAGAGAGAGAGAGAGAGAGAGATCCCGCTCACAGTGTCACTGCGCGGCGTAGCGCTGGAGTCTGCTCGATTAATCGAAGGTTTGCGAGCAGCGGAAGGCCGTCAAGTCTCAAATTTCGCTCGCAGAACAGAAAGTCCCATTATTTGCTTTGAGTCCCATTGTCTTGCTTTGTGCGCTGTGACTTGCTCGCAGCCCGGCAAGTCATTCGGCTCCCATGATTAGCTTTGGCTCCCAGGATCAGCTTGCAACCTGGCAAGCCACATAGCTGACGTTTTGCAGCAGCGAGCAGCGAGCAGCAAGCAGCAAGACAGCTCACAGAGTGAACTCTGAACCGTGGAGGAAGGGAGAGGCTGTGCTTGTTTTGGTGCAAGACGTAGAGAGCCAAAGCTATTTTTAACTTCCCGCCGTTTATCAGCTGAGCGGGTGGATAAGTGAGAGGAAGCGTGGCATTGTAGTAACAGAGACCTAGGTTTCTGTTAGTAATAAGTAGACTTAGATTAGCCTAGAATGGAAAACTCGTTGTGATTGTCTTTGGTATCGTATGTATGTAATCTATTTTGTAGATGTTTTACACTCACAGTAACATAATACCGAACATTTAGGAGACCGGCTAGGCCTACTTCAACCCAATGTCAGGGCCAACCTGGGCTGAGAGGGAACTACGTCCTAGCAGAAAGACGGAGGTTCTCAGTATAAATTTCTCCACATAAGGGAATCGAACTGAGGTCTTTTGCGTGCGACGACGAAGCACTTGGTCCGTGCACATTAAAAACAAACAGGCCTTTGCTATCGTAAGAATAGCCGATCCATTATTAATTTTTCAGTGCATTGAATAGAGCTTTTTATTTTTTACAACCCGACTATGAAAAAACCCCGCAATCTTGCATTTTTGGTGCAAGCCTCTCAACGCAAATAACCAAAATCTTCTGTAATATGTACTGAGCCCACAGCCACGAGAGTTCGCGACGTCACGACACAGTACAGCAAGACTGTCCGCGAGTCACAACTCACCGGAAGTTCCCCCCGATAGCGATCGGGAGGCAAAGCAAAGCACAAGACTGCTGGAAAGGCCTCTAGTGCAAGCCGTCCGCTGCTCGCAAGCCTTCGATTAATCGAGCAGACTCCAGCTCTAGGAGCAAGTCAATATAATGGGTCTATAGACTTGTTTTGTTTTATCATGTTTTTTTGCTTTTTTCAACAGACATGGAAGATGTTATCATGGTGGACAACTTCACTGCCGTGTGTGATTCTTTAACTGAAAATAGGACGTGTGAGGGGCTAACTCAGATGACTGCTGATCTTTGTTCTCAAAAGTCTTCTTGTGCGGGAAAATGTGGACTCAACTTCGAAGGTAAGAATGCCTGTATATCGGCTCTACAAAAGATCCAATTTTTTCATCGACGAAATTATTATGAACATTGCATACTCTCTGCAAATATCAGCTTTTTCTCTCATCTATCTATCTATCTATCTATCTATCTATCTATCTATCTATCTATCTATCTATCTATCTATCTATCTATCTATCTGTCTCTCTGTTTCTCTGTCTCTCTGTCTCTCTGTCTATCTGCCTCTCTGTCTCTTTCACACTCTTTTCTTACTGTCTTACTCTTTCTCTTTATCTCTCTCAAAGAACGTTCACACAACTACTCGGATCGTCGAAGTTTTTGTTGGCATGAGAACAGGATCAGCAAGTGAAATATCCCATAGCGTGTAGTCTTTCAAGAAATACCTGCGGTAGTCTCACCAAAGTTATGTTCAAATTTCAAAACATTGATCCTATTTGATACATGTTTATGGTTTGATCTAGAACAGACCCATGTATTATTATTTTTAATGGGGCGAAAATGCGCTTCCCAAATGTTGTTATTTTTGGGCGTTCTTTCCTCATAGTCATAGCATTCGACCTGATGCATGGCTGATCGCAATTAATCACTGATTGAAAATTTGGATAACCTAGGAGGCTCACTCTTCGAATCTTGCCACGAAGGGCCATAAATAGAATAAACCACCATCCGAGACGAAAGACAGGTGTATTTAATTTTTAAAAAAATTTTAAAAATTGAAATATTGACCTAAACCAAGCTGTGCTGTGAACTGTTAATGCAATCAACTTGTGTTTCGTACGCTTTTATGACATTTAGATCTAGCAGTCCCTAGGGCCGTAAAACTCTTACTAAATTAAGAAGAGATGAGTTTGATTCTATGACCGATTTTAAGTCCCCAACTTACAGAAACAGAGCCACTTATGGCACTTCATCCCTTGACCTCACCTTTTGTACCCCTGACCTAGTCCCAGATCTTGAGTGGTCTGTGCTGGATGACCGTACGGACCATTTCCCAATTCTTCTCAGAAACAATAACCTCCAAAACGACCCGATCCCAGAACTCTTCAACTTCAAAAAAGCAGACTGGGACGGGTTTGCCAATCAATGTTCCCAGATTCTTTATCCCAATTTCGACCTCAACTACAATAAATTCCACGAAAAGCTTTTAGAAATATGTCACGAACATATACCTAAAACAAAAACAAAACCCCGGAGGAGCAAGATCTGGTTCTCTTGGGACTGTGAGGATGCAGTAAAGAAAAAGAAGGCAGCGTATCGAAAGTCAGTCAACAACACCACCACAGAAAACAAGATAAACTATTTAAAGGCTCGAGCTGTGGCACGTAGATGCCTCAGGAGGAGTAAAAGACAATCATTCAAAAAATACATCTCTAAAAATCAACAACCAGACACCACTCAACCAAGTTTTCAAAATGGCTAAAAAATTCTTAGGTAGACGCACAGACACCATTCGGCACGTCCAGAGGTCGGATGGAACCACAGCTGAAACACAAGTAGACATCGCAAACACAATAGCTACATCTCTCGCCAAAAACTCATCCCAAGCAAACTACAACACCACTTTTTCAAAACGTCAAAACTAACAGAGAAAAAGAACACCTAAGCTTCCACTCAAACAGCACTGAAACCTACAACGCAGACTTCACAATAGACGAACTAACATCGTGCATCTTGGACCTGGGCAATACAGGCCCGGGACAGGATGACACAACCAGATCATTAGACACCTACCCTCAGAAACACTCACACTCCTACTATACATATACAACGACATGTGACGGTCGCACTCCTTTCCGGAGTCTTGGCGTCTCGCCACTGTCATTCCAATACACAAACCAAACAAGGACCACACACACCCATCCAATTACAGACCAATAGCACTAACGAGCTGTCTCTGCAAATTAATTGAAAAAATGATCCGCAGGCGACTTTTGTGGTTTCTGGAAACGACGGGCTCGCTGAGCGGTCTCCAGTGCGGATTCAGGAAAACTCGATCCACTCTGGATCACCTGGTCTGCCTGTAGACCTTTATACGCGAGACTTTCGCAGAAGGAGGCCACATGGCCGCCATCTTTTTTGGACCTAGAGAAAGCCTTCGACACAACCTGGAAGTACGGCATTCTTCGAGACCTGCACGCACTAGACATACGCGGTCACCTCCCTGTCTTCATTGGCAACTTCCTGAAGAACCGTTCCTTCCAGGTTCGTGTCGGATCCTCCCTTTCAGATCCACACCAACAGGAGGAAGGAGTCCCCCAGGTTAGCATCCTTTCTCCTATCTGAAATTAAAATAAATTCCATAGTAAAAACCCTCCAAAACAGCATAGACAGCTCGTTATATATTGACGACTTTTTGATATGCTGCCGTTCGAAAAATCCTCATTTGAGATCTATGGAAAGGCAGCTGCAAACGCAGCTGCACAAACTCGAAAAGTGGGCCAACAATAACGGTTTCAAGTTCTCCCCGTCAAAGACGGTTGCAGTACACTCTGCCGAACAGGCAGACGTGTATTACAGCCGGATTTGACACTATAAGGGGAAAGGATTCCCGTCCAGGACCAAGCTCGTTTCCTCGGTGTCATTTTCGACAAAAAACTCACATTCATACCACACATCAAAGACCTTCGTGTGAGGTGTCAGAAAGCGCTAAACGCTTTGAAAATTCTATCGCATCCGGAGTGGGTGGGGGGGGGGAATCAAAACACCTTCTCCACTTGTACATCTCCCTTGTCCAGTCCTGGCTTGACTACGACTGTCAAGTCTACGGATCGGCAAAACCAGACATCTTAGAAATGCTAGACCCAATACAAAACCAAGGACTCCGCCTCGCTCTGGGGGCTTTCCGCACTTCTCCGGTGGAGAGCCTCCAGGCCGAGGCCAACATACCACCACTCTCACTCAGACGCACACAACTCTCACTACAATACGCAGTTAAACAGAGCTCAAAACCAGAAAATCCAGCGCACGACTGCATTTTTAAAACAAACCCAGAAACCATAAACAAATTCCAAAACAACGAAAAACTCATCAAACCCTTCGGCCTCAGAATCCTTGAGGCCCTCAAAAACTTACGCTTTTCTAAACAAGACATCCAACAAATTATTTTCCCCGACCTCCCTCAGTGGCACCTCACCAAGGCAAAAGTAGCTTTACAGCTGACCACACACAACAAAGAAAGCACTCACACCAAAACTTTTAAAGCAGAATAAAAAAAACAAACTAATAGATAAATACCCCGGCGCGGAGTTCATCTTCACGGATGGCTAAAAAAACCCAATGAAGTGGGCGCCGCAGTTATATCTTCCAACAGTACACACCAGAGGAGACTCCATCCTGAAGCCTCCATTTCCACTGCGGAGGCCACTGCCATTGACATGGCACTGGACTCCGTAGAAAACTCTCCCAACAAATCTTTCCTTATCCTTTCTGACTCTCTGTCTTGCATCACCTCACTCACAAACTACACACTCCTACATCCAAAAATAGTTAGGCTACAACAGAAAATTCATATACTATCCGAAACAAGAAAAAACATCATGTTCGCATGGATACCTAGCCATGTGGGCATCCGAAGAAACGAGCAGGTAGACGACCTGGCGAAGAAAGCCTCATCCCTTCTGCTGGGATCAACGACAAACACTCTCCCTCAGACTGACTATAGAAATAAAGTAAAAAAGTACACCTCCAGTCTGTGGGAGAGCCACTGGGAAAAGCAGAAAAATAATAAACTATATGCTATAAAACCCAAACTAGAACAGCGAAATCCTTCAGACCTCTCCAGAAGAGACGAAGTCATTTTTACTCGATTGCGCATCGGACACACGGCCCTGACCCACAAATACCTCCTACAGGGAGATGAGAAGCCGTTCTGTGTCGGATGCGACACAGATTTTACCATCAGACACATCTTAACCGAATGTCTAGACTTTAGAGAGATCCGAAGGAAATATTATAAATGCAAGAAATTGCAAGACATTTTTTCCGTCGTTGTTCCCAGCAGAATTTTGAATTGTATGAAGGCCATTGGCCTTTATGGCAAATTGTAAAGTGAAACAATATTGTTAAAACATTTTTATTGTTATTTATAAGAGTTGTTTTAAATCGCAAATATATTTACACTGAATTTGAGTATTTTAGCATTTTAAAGTCTAATTGAAATTGTCGACCAACCGTGCAGTGAACTATTGCGAATGCTACCAACTTGTGTTTCGCGCGCTCATATGACCTTATGCAGTTGCGAGCGCCGTAAAACCCTATACTACTACTACTGTCAGCCCGGCTTGGCCCTGATGGAAGGGTTAAAGCGGCGGGTCTACTAAATGATCTAAATGGTGCTGGTGTGGGCATGGGGGAGGAGGGAGGGGGGGAGGGTCGAGAAACGGTTACAATTATTCCCGTTGCAATTACACGGGTTTCAAACGCGTCTTTTGCTTGGCATAGTGAAGCTTCTCTATCTCTCTTCCTCTTATCTCATTTCATTATAAGTCAATTCTTCCCAACTCACAGTTCTCAAAGCAGTTCTCCTCTGCTTCTGTGATGTGCCGTGTGTCGCTTATGGCGACTGCTGCTGGGACTTCCAGTCTGTTTGCCCTGACGTGCACAAGGAGGCGGAACTAAACAAAGCGAGGCTTGGAGAGGGAAGTCCATTTACATGCTACAAGGGTAATTACATGAAGGAAACTTGTCCACCAGTACCCGGTGAGCTAAAAGTTTGTTTTGAAGTTGTTTTTATTTATTTTTTTGTTCTTGTTTTGTCAACAGAGCCCCAATTCACAAGTCTTATTCTTTGTGCATATCGACAGGCTCATCGTAGTTTATTAAACACTAGTCTCGATTGCAATGTCGGTGGTATTTATTCAAATCTCACAGGCTTTTGTTTGAATTTGGATTATCGCGGTCTCGCTCGCTTACCGATACCTCCATCTTATAGAAATTAGTCCAAAAACGGAGGTCTCGCTTCCAACGTAACGTAGGTTCATTTAAAGGGATAATCAAACCATAACACACCATGCCATAGGCTACTGAATAATACAACACCAAACTTGTTTCAATGCATAAGACCGTCGTTGTCTGTTTTATCGGGAGGTTTTCAGACACAATAAGACTGCAAGATTACCTAAACACGAAATTTAAATTGCATCATCTCAATGTACGCCATATTTTCTAAATTATTCTTTGTCCGCTAATGCTGTGTTTTAAGTTTCATCCAGTTTGGTCAGCTAGAAAGATAATCACAGCTTTGCAAAGTGACTAACTAGCCAGAATTTGTATGGAGAAAGCAACCGGTAAGGAAGCAACCGAAATCCATTAAGTTTTGCTGTCAGATGCATTGAGCACTTTGAACTCAGGCTCAACCGTTTTTAGCTGGGTGCAGGTTAGCGGAGAAGTGTGAACTTCCAAAACCAAGGGCAAAGGCACTCTGCGGATAAAATTTACCCCCCCCCCCTTTCCCCCAAACAGCTATTGCTACCAAAGATACCGTTGACGAGAACAGTTGAGTGAGCGTTCATGAGATACCATGAAACGTGGTCTTCCTTCATCTTCAGTGGACAGTGTTACGTGAAGATTTGGAGCTAGAAAAAAGTTCTCGCCTTTGAGTATAGCCAATATTTTAGGCCCGTGAAAATAAAGGGGTAAGGGTTAGAATACGCCTCCAAAATTCAAAATTCTCTCAGGAATTGCGACCCCCAGCGCCTAGCCGAGATCGTCACTGGTGATGAAAATTGGATGAAATTCTTTTAGTCAAACCAGGTCACAAAACATCTCAGAGTGTCCTAAAGGATACGAACTCCTGAAAATTGCAAGACTAAGCAAATCCACGAAGAAGGTTATGTATACCAATTTCTACAGTACGAAGGGTGAGATTCTCCAAACCCCATGACAAGAACAAGAGCACATCAATAATGACTTTTCTCAGAAAAAACTTAATTACAACTTGTATTGCCTGCATCAAGGAAAACCGCACTCTTACGTGCACACGAGGGGTCAAAATACTCTACAATAGTGCCCCTACCCACAAATCAGCCAAAACCAAAGATTTTTTTTAAAGCAAATGACTTCAAACTTCCAACGTGACACCCTCTTCCCCCGACCCTATGGTGCCTCTAAATGTTGGGCACAACGTTAAACTAGTTAAAATGGGGATGGGGGCGGCCTTTTTTCCATTATCTCTATGTGCTAAACACCTTGCTAATTAGTAGAATTTTGGGCTTTTGAAATCTCTTTTTTCATAAAATAATTATTTGCCTGATCCACCCGTCTAACCTTTGTCTTACAAAAACGGAAAATTGAGGACGTTGATCGTCGGGATGTGAGAAGATGCAGGGATTATTCTTTATCCTTACCTAAACAGTACCAAAGAGAAAAGTTGTCCGTATAAACGGCAACTATAGGAAGAGAAAACATCACCAATCTTTTCTTTTCGACAGAAAGCGCGTCTCAGTCGTATGGAGTCGCCTATAATGCTTCTCACTATCTTGAATGAACTATCGCTTTCATAAATTATGTTATAGGTATCTGAAAAAAAAACAAGGCTATGGATATAGTGGAATGAGCTCTGAAAGAATATAGAGTAGGATGTTTGTTTGATAGAAAGGGAAATGAAAATGTTCTGGGTGATCTCAGAGACCGAGAAAGGGGGGGGGCATCCAAAGATAAAGGGGGATGCCACTCATCGGCACTACTTTGGAGGTCTTTGATTAAAGGCCTAGATCACATGAGGTCAACGTGTTAAAACCGTGTTTGCTTAGTGATATTTTAAAACAATTGCTAATAGTAGGACATGTGACTTACAATCGAAATTTTAAAGTTCGGGCCCAACTTCATCTGACTTCTACTTGTACTTCTAGTACCATTTTGATTAAACTCAAGGTCAAGTTTGAGTTTACAGCCCTTTTCAACTTTCCACTCGCTCAGAGAGAAGTAAGTGGAGCACCTTGAAAACCAAACAGCATTAGTTCAAGATCGCCCCATTGAAGATTCGAACAATGGTGTCGCATTGTATCTCAGCGCTATACCACCTCAGCTAACGGCCTGCCTTAATAAAATCTAGAGCAAAAATAATTAAAACGCGAATGTATCTGTTTATCATGAGCAATTAGACGTCACCCCCCCCCCCCCAATACACACACATACACACTAAGTCTTGAATTTGAGCCCAGTAAAATATACAAAAATAGTCCCAGTTTGTATTGACTCACTGTTTCAGACGTTGCATGGTTTGTGGAATACAGCTAGATCTACATAAAGAATGCTAAAACAAGGTAAACGAGAAACTGTTTTCCGATGGGTCGTCACTCGAGGGTGTCCTTGAGCAAGATCCGTAAAACCAGGGTTCATACTACAAGCTTGTTCACTTTCGTCTTGCAGCGTTAAAAAATTCTAGCTCAATGAGGAATTTACCAATGCCCACGAAACTGTGCATGGCACTTCTGCAGGCTAGCGACCAAACAAAAGTATTTTTTTTCAAAAATAGGTCCCTATGTTAAAAACCGGTCTTTGGATGAATAAACAACAGGGAATTAATAAATAAAATAAATGACTTACAGTAGCCTTGTCTCCTAAGGCTAGTACCGCACTACGACATTCTTGTCTTGGACAGACCTGTCCCGTCCTAGTGTCGATTTTTTGCATGTCAAAACAGATACCGCACTAGAACAGGACTGATCCGGCCCATAAGACGGCTTTTTTGTTGTTGCCCACGGAAAGGTTAAGAATGCATTTAGAATATTTCATAAATATTGTCGAAATTTAAAAAAAATACTACAATTTTCGTGATCAGTGACCCAAAATTAGCAAAAATCACGTGAGGAACGCAATTTAATGCCCGATTACGAAGTTAAATTTTAATAAATTATAATTTTTGTGTGCGTGTGTGTTTCACCATTCGGCCGGTACTAGGCCCAGATCGGGAGATCGGGAGAACATCAGAGCCGTGCATTTTCGGGGGAAAACAACTGTGAACGCCGCGCACTATCAGAGCCGCGCACTTTTTTTACCATATCGATACAATTAGATTGCCGATGACCAAAACAGTACCATCTAACAATTTAAGTACACTCATCGTGTTACTGGGCTTGGGACCAGATATCAGTTAGATTTTGTATTGAATGAACAGGCTGTTCAGATATAAAATCATCTCTACTGGACAGAAGCGATCTGTAAAGTGTTGGAGCAGCATTTTCTTGCTCATTCAGGATAAAAATTGATAGTTGTGAGACATGTCCATTTACGTACATTTGCTTGTAACACATTCTCCCTTCTTTTTTGCTGAAGTGCCCTTGTGTTTGGTCTGCGGTTTAATTTCAGCTTAGAAATGGTCTGGAAGTCGCTTAACGTCTGCAGAAAGACGAATATATTTGGCTGCGGGGCTGTACAGAGTTACTTTGTTAAGGGGACTGTAACCGTTGGATGAAATCGGCAATCTGATTGTATCGATATCGTAAAAAAGTGTGAGGCTTTGACATTGCGCGCTTTGATAGTTTTTTCTCGAAAGTGCGCGGCTGTGATAGTTTCACCCTTGATCTAGATTGCATCATGTCTTTTATGTCTCGATTGCAATAGCCAACATCAGCCTTGTTGTACAAACATGGTTTATTTTCAACTGCACAAATAAAGTTTTCTATCCAATTTGGATCAACATCCATTTTGATGAGAGCGACTGCAGCTGACAATAAAGTTGAGAATCGAGATGCAAAACAAGACCATAGGGGCCAACTGCATCGTATTTGTGTGTAGAAGATTTGACCAGAAACCTGGCAACGAAAACATTTACGTTGCTAGATCTCTAGTAGTAGTAGTAGTATAAGGTTTTACGGCGCTCGCAACTGCTAAGGTCATATGAGCGCTGCTAGATCTCTGCCTTGACTTTCTTGCAGATGTGCAACGCACCGGGTGACCTTGATACACAACTTCACCTTTGACGATTCATTTTTAAAAATTAAATTATTTGCTAAAACTTACATAGTATGTATCTCAGTAGTATTCAGTATTCAGTAGTGTTTAGGCATTTTTTTTTAGGTGGGGGGGGGGGTTCTGGTTTGTAAATTAAGTAATCTAATCATGATGATAAATTAAAAAGCGACAGCAAATTGAAACGTGTGCAATCTCAAAAACTGTGAAGAAAGACATTTTACTCATTGTATATCACCAAATTAATTAGTCAATCTAAATAAACCCACTGTTGCCCACTAACTGCTGGACTGAAAACAACTCAGTCTTGCAGCATACGCAAACAGTAAAAAAAAAAAAAGAAAATAGATTTGAACTTACCAAAAAACTAGCACTCAACTACCGTTCTTCTTCTAATAAAAAATCCCCGCGCAGACTGTAATAAAATACTAATGATTATATAAAAAAGACATCTTTATACATGTATTTGTCGCATATGCACGAAAATCGAGATTTTTTTTT
>NW_004797745.1:349672-350588 GCF_000002075.1 Aplysia californica
ATCTGATGTGGCAGTCGGTGCTGTCCTCGAGCAATACAAGAATGATCGTTGGGAGCCTCTCGCCTTTTTCAGCCGGCAACTACGTAAGCCGGAAATGAAATACAGCACCTTTAATAGAGAGCTTTTAGGTGTACACCTTGCAATACGCCATTTCCAGTACATGGTGGAAGGTAGGCAATTTATTATCTACACCGATCACAAACCGTTGGTCTCTGCAATGTCAAAAACTACAGACTTGTAGTCAGCCCGACAGCAAAGACAACTGTCTGCTATCTCGGAATTCAGCACTGACATCAGGCACATATCCGGGAAGACAAACATTGTTGCCGATTATCTCTCACAACTAGTGCAGTCTCACTCGGCATAGATTTTGCAGCCTTAGCAGCATCTCAGCAGTCGAGTACAGCTGATATACAGGCGTACACTTCAGCTTTCACAAGCTTAAAAGTCATTAAAACGAAGTTGAGCGACGAAGGTCCCGACGTCCTTTGTGACATTTCAACTGGCAAAGCTCGGCCTATTGTGCCTCCAGAGTTCAGACGCCAGGTGTTTGAGTCTGCACACAAACTTTCACACCCAGGTGTTAAGGCTACAGTCAAGATCATCTCTGAAAAGTTTGTGTGGCTTGGCCTACGACGTCAGGTCAGCAGTTGGGTGAAACAGTGTCACGAATGCCAGACGTCGAAAATCCAGAAACACACCCGTGCTCCTCTAGAGACATTTAGAGTACCCGACAAGCGGTTTTCACACATCAATATTGATTTAGTGGGTCCACTTCCTCAGTCCTGTGGTCAACGGCATATTTTAACCATTATTGACCGCAACACACGATGGCCAGGGGCGATCCCTATGCCTAACATAACAACAGATGAATGTGTTAACGCTCTCATAGGAGGCTGGATCTACCGTTTTGGTG
>NW_004797745.1:354277-357868 GCF_000002075.1 Aplysia californica
CTCTCTCTCTCTCTCTCTCTCTCTCTCTCTCTCTCATCTACATGATCTTTGTCCCTACGCGATGAGGGAGAAAAAATGAGGAAATGCTAAAATTAGATCTAGGCTAGGCCCAATATTCACACATTCATGTGCGAATATAATTTCGTAGTATTCACACAGCCTGTGCGAATAAAATATCATAGTATTCACACAGTATTCACACACCCTGGGCGAACAAAATTTCATAGTACCTGTGCGAATACAATTCCAAAGTATTCACACACCCTGTGCGAATAACTACAGCCTTTTAGAATAGTACCGTGCTTTCTATAAAAAGTGTGCGGTGTTGAGTTTAATGAGTAATTAATTACTAATGATTATATAGACAGCACTTCTTTATTTTTGTCGCAATGTTCACGAAAATCGAGATATTTGTTACGTCTTTTAGGAATCAGAGACGCATACAAAAAATCAGAGAGATTCACCACTTAGATTCGGTTTAATGAGGTCGGCAAGTTGTCCATTCGGTGTTGTCCGGACTATAGCCAAAATCCCCTATTATTTTTTTACCTGCTCTAGGCTTACATCACAGAAAACGTGTCGGAACCTTAGTTTGCAGTGACTTTTATGAATAATCTTTTAGATTCTGTCGGTCGGTGAACTTTTAGACCCGCTTGCAAAGACACAGAAAGATTAAACAGAGCTGTTTATTTCTATCCCGTTTTAACCGCTGTCAGACGAAAGTGAACGAGCTATAGTGTCACTGCACAGTGGCAAGAAGCCAATGGTGGCGTTATAATGTATGGAATTATTTGTTGTTTTGTGATTTTGTTATCATGTCCTTGTAAAACGAAATCCTTTACTTTTAGAAAATATACTTCTATTTTCCTCTTTTTTAAATCCAAATAGCGCTCGAAGAAAGCCCCACATGGCAAAACATCTCTGACCGCCTCGTCGTCACCGATATGACCACCGGCATCAACTACAAGAACATCAGCGTTCTCAAGTGTAACGTTAATTCTTCTAACCTCTCGTACATGGATCTAAGAGTTTGGGGCAAAAAGCACGCCGGCAAAATTGCAGAGCTAGAAAATAATTATTTATCCTACATCATCAATGGCACTGGCTCTGATGATTTCTTGAGTAACATTCACGATGATCTTCCCCTTGATGTCCCTAAAAGACCGTGCGGAAGTTTTGTTGCTTACGAATGTTCCGATGTCTCTTCTGGCCTGCCTAGTCCTGCTTTAAATGAGTTCTGTTCTTCATTGAATAGTCAGAGGAAAAACGGCACATACACCGAAGTCACAACCATTTGTCACTACATGCTTTACGAAAGTTATGGTACCGATAAATTCAGAGGCAATCATGGGTTCGGATCTCTCATCGACCTGTGGAATGGCGGAGGTTTAGTCCAGATTCTTGATTCGTCAAGTTTGACATGGGAAGTAATGAAGTTGGATTACGAACACGACAAGGGGAGCGTTATTTCGTCCCAGATCAAGTGTGTAGCCGGTTACTACATAGACGACCTTGGCCAGTGCTCCGAGCCCATAAAGCTGCTCGTCGGTTTGTTCATTCCGAGTGTGACGTCAGTCGGTGAGGTGGCGACGACACGGCGTAGTTCATCGTACCTCCACATCTTTGACAGTCTCGCCAAAGTTGGTTTAGGCTCTGCGATGAGAATGAAAATAACGAATCTAAACTATGTGGCCTACTACGGCATGTTTGCTCCCGAGTTTCCTACTGTCCCATACAACTCGACAGAAACATTCCCGTTTTTGGAACCTGTTGTCGATTGCTTGAAAGAAAAAGTCACAGACATTCCAGAGCTGAGAAATGTGATTTTGTGCCTCATCTTTGAAGAGCAGGCACAACCATATGAAGAGTTTCAAAGACTTTCTCTAGAAGAACAATTAGGGAAAAAATCATGCCAGGATATCCTACCAATGATCAGAGACGATATGATAACAGAGGGTAATTCCATGACTTGCACAGGATCTGCTGGGGTATGCTCGGGGGCAGACAATCTGGGAATCTACTTATCGAGATGGTCCACATTCTTGATGAAAGTCCTCATGTTGCCATTGTTTTTAGAGTGAAATGAGTATTTCTTTACGAACTGATATTTCTTGTTCTTTGTGGAACACTATTGTTATTTTCTCCCATATGGTTATCTCAACTGTGCTCCAAATGTTTGTTTTTGGGATGACTGATTTGTCTCCAAAGTCAGGAACGACAGAAACAATAACAACAAGTGCTGCTTCTTTTCAAATGATATTCCAGAGTAAAAAAAAAGTATTGCGTCTGTTATTCCAGAAATAGAGAACATATTTTCAGAAAATATTAAGGCTCAAAGTGGACAAGAAGGTAAAAATTTCAAGCCAAATAATTGTTAATGTACTAGTGAGTCTTGCGCCCATTTATTGCTAGAGTAGTTTCCATTTTTTAGATTAATCTTGATTACTGCATTTGGGAAAAACGCAGACACGAAACACACCTTGGACACTGTATCATATAGAAGCAAGATCTTATCGTACTCAAAGGGTAAACAATAGAATCATAATGTCTTTTTCTAAGAACAACAGTATGAAATCAAATCTTGGCAAAAGCAAAGAACATTTAGCAACAATACTTTTTCAAAAGAAAAATGCTTAATTTTTCTTTCGTATTGTATGAATGTGTTTTTCTATGGTTATACTGATTCCTGCATGCAATGTGTGACGGGTAGAAAAAATTAAGATATATTCTCGACTTTTCTTTTCATCTGTATCTTTTGTGTTCCTTTGAAATGTGTCCCCCCCTCAGCTCCCTATCACATCATATTTTCCTCCTTGTCACCTTGATCTCCGACATAATATTATAAGTACAACTTTTTCATTGGAAGGACAGTACAGTCTGCAACCAAAACATTTACATTTTAGTGTGGTGGCTAAGTACTTGTAACATTGTTACAAGTATAAAAAAAACGTCTGCAGTTTATATTATCCACAAAATTCGTCAGTCTAAATAAACATCCAATACGACAAAGAATATCAAAGTCTCGGCCAATGTTTTTCACCCTGTCTTACAGTTCGTGCAAATACTAGTTCACCAAACCTATGAAATCTCAGTTCATACTCCTAATTGAAAGAGTAGCATCAGATGGAACTAAGAAAAGATCAAGATTATTGACCTTTCTTGGCTTTGCAGGACAATCAGGTATGTTAGGAAAATGGTATTTCGGCGGTAAACCGGAAGTTCCAAGGCAAAGAATACGATGGTTAAAACAGAGCAAATAGATTTGTGGCCGAGGTTTTTATCATCAATGAAGGCTAGGACTAGTCTATTATTGTGGATAGTAGTAATCTTCAGGATAATAATGTCAGTGGCTTAAATATTGTCACGTAAAAAGTGGGAGGGGTATGCCTAAGGCCGTCTGGGCAGGGTCTTCTGAGCCGTGGAATCGCTGTGAGAGTTGATCTGTCTTTGGATCCAAGGCAAGAAGTAGACAACACGGGCGTACACACCCGGTGCTCCTGGCTGGGCGCAGCCACGGCCCCATGAAGTGAGGCCCAGCAAAGTGTACACGCCTAAATCGGGTCGGAGAGGGAGGATGTCGGGTTGGAAGGG
>NW_004797745.1:359799-362563 GCF_000002075.1 Aplysia californica
TACTACTACTACTACTACTACTACTACTACTACTACTACTACTACTACTACTACTACTACTACTACTATTACTACTATTACTACTGCTGCTGCTACTACTACTTCTACTTATCATCATCATTACAGTCCACCCCTCCTCCTCCTCGTCCTTCTCGTCCTCCTCCTCCTCCTCGTCCTCCTCCTCCTTCTCCTCCTCCTCCTCCTCCTCCTCCTCGTCCTCGTCCTCCTTCTCCTCCTCCTCCTCCTTCTTCTCTTTCTGCTGCTACTGCTACTGCTACTGCTACTGCTACTGCTACTGCTACTGCTACTACTACATTGCATTTATATAGCACACGTCCAGGCTCTGCAGCATGCTCGTGGCTCTAAACAACTACATGTAACTGGTATTACCAAAGCAGACCCTAAAACGCTGGGAACATTCTCAGCTTCGAGGGAAGCATACAGTGCAAGCTGCGGATTGTCGCACTCAAATACTAACTAACTCACAAGGTCTTTGTAGTTATACATGTTGTTTTTGCGTTGCTGTTTTATTCCTGTTGTATTGATGGGGTGGCTATAGTAGTTGTAGATGTCATTGATGTTATAGTTTCTGCTGTTTTTCCTGATGAACATAGTGTATTTATTACAGTTAGTGTTGTTGTTGCTTTTGTTCTTATGCTTGTTGTGGGTGTTGCAGCTGAAGCTGTTGTTATTGTTGTTGTTGTTGTTGTTGTTGTTGTTCGTGGTGGTGGTGTTACTATTTCTAGTGTTGCTGTTGTCGTTGTCATCGTCATTGTTGTTGTTATTGTTGCTGCTGCTGTTTCTAGTTTTGCTATCGTGGTTGTCGTCGTCATTGTTGCTGTTATTGCTGTTGGCTTCTGTTAAATCACTGGCAAACAAGAAAAGCAGACATTCGGACTCACCAGAGCCCGTGTTGCCCCAGCCTGAGATGACACACTTCATGCCCTCTGTGTGTTTGGTGTTCCGTGTGGGCAGACAGGCCGGCTGCACGTAGTTGTTGAACTGGATCCCTCGCCCGTTCTTCGCCTTCACCTTAATGAGGGCGATGTCGTTGTTCTTAGACGTATCTGAGAGGCGTAGTTTTGTGGGGGGTTATTTTCAAAATGCCTCTATATTTTATTTATATATATATATATATATATATATATATATATATATATATATATATAGAGAGAGAGAGAGAGAGAGAGAGAGAGAGAGAGAGAGAGAGAGAGAGAGACAGAGACAGAGAGACAGAGAGAGAGACAGAGACAGAGACAGAGAGAGACAGAGAGAGAGAGATATGGGTATGAACGATCAACGGAGAGAGAAAGAGAGAGAGAGAGAAAGAAAGAAAGAAAGATTTAGGAATTCTTGGCTTAAGAGAGAGAGAGAGAGAGAGAGAGAGAGAGAGAGAGAGAGAGAGGCAGACCTCTCCTACTCCTGGGGGTGTGAATGGTTTCAAGATTAGAAACTGCATTCAAAATGACACTTAGCGGCTTTCAGGGGCAGGGGCTCGAGGATTGGGGGGGGGGGGGCAGCTTCCTAAACATCAAAATTAAATAGCAGCCAACCTAAGGTTAATAGTTGTTGTGTTTTTAACTCTGGGTAACCATTGTCGATACAAAGTATAAAGAATCCCTTTGAAAAAGTCTTGCAAACTGTTTGAAAGAGAGGGTCACCTCATTCAAGTTGTTGGAAAAACGGACTTCTTGTCATCGGAACGCTCTGCGCGTTTCTGCTGTTGTCAGGACATTCAACATCCGTCTTTCTGTTGTCTTTGAATGTCTGACCCCTCGGGCCGGTGCCACTGACTCAGTGACTGTAGTGTCTTTAGGCCATTCCCAAAGGGGGAACATTTCTCGTTCTAATGCACTGTAAAATTGTAAAATAATTGTAAATGAGCTGATTCGTCAATGTCATGCTCATAACTGTGCCTGAACTACAACACGGAACTGCTGCTTTTTCTCTTCCTCATCCTTACTATCGTCATTTTCCTCTACTTCTTTTGTATGTTTGTCATACCCTTGTGACCCGCTATTTCCGAGTTATCTTGATTGTCGAAGCAGACTTTGTACTGTTTAAGCTAGAGAGGTGAGCAGAGTAAGTCTGATCCCCTGTGAAGACTTCTCTGTTGACATCCACTCCTTGGCGCTCATATGACCTTATGCAGTTGCGAGTGCCGTAAAACGTCTACTAAATAAATAAAAGTTGAATGTATTGGTAACAGCAGAAACACGCGGAGCATGCCGATTACTCAATTTCTCTGACGTTGATTTAAACCTTTAAACATTACATCTTTTCTGGGTGACAATGGCCAGGAGTTTGTTGTTGCTTTCGATAAAAACAGACTTTATTAACTTCATTTTTTAAATCCGCAAAGTGGTGGGGAAACTATGTCATTATTTAAATTTTGACATGGGTTCTGTGAACTTAAATTGAAGCACCAGAATGTTATTTTTACGACATGGCTTAATTTTAATACCCTGAGTAATACTCACGTGAAAGGATAGGCGTAAAGACTAAAAAGACTTGATTTGTCTACACAATCAAAAACAATAGTAACACTGGTACTCTATTATTGCCAGTGATAATTATGTTGTCCTTGTGACAATAAGGAATTATTCTGAGGCTTGAGACCTTCCATAAAAAGTAGGAAATTCAAATTTGAGTCCTATTCTCTGCTTGTGTCTCTGTTTCTATCTGTCTGTCTGTCTGTCTGTCTGTCTGTCTGCTCTCTCTCTCTCTCTCTCTCTCTCTCTCTCTCTCTCTCTCTCTCTCTCTC
>NW_004797745.1:364289-365700 GCF_000002075.1 Aplysia californica
CTAACAAATAAAATAAACAAAATACAAAAATAAAAAATAAATCAAAAACAATTTTTAAATTAACAAAAAAATATATTTAAAAAAATATTTCTCATGGATCAGTACAACTGGCATTTCATTTAGGAGCAACTGTTGCACAAAACTCAATACGACTGTATACAAAAATGATAATGATGCATCACTTAGAAAAAAAAGGTTCTTTTTTTAACTGACAGAGGAGACTACGATGAGAACTTTGTACATAATATGGTAGACTAAGTTCAAAGAACAAGCGACTTCCCCTGAATTCTTGCAGCGGAACCCAAAGAACAAGAACTCCAATCCCCATATTATAACCCTATCCATAAATTTTACCCTTGTGTCACTTAGATCTTGTGCAGATTATTTCCCTTGAACTGGATAACTGACAAAGAGAAATCAAAATATGTCCTTCTTGAGAGACCGAACCTAAAAAAAATATCAGAAAATACTGTCTGGAACGGCAGATGCCATTCGCCAAATTACTCGTATCTAGGGTGGGTACTAAAACCGGGATTTGTGGGGTAATGGTTAGGCTCTCTTCGCCTTTGATTGCAAAAGACTTCTGTTTGATTCCCTTTTTAACCAAGTACCGCCACTTGTCGGATGGGATGTTGTACCCAAGTCTTCTCGGGTTGGTTCCCAAAACAGAAGGTTGAATCTGCTTTCTTCTTAGGTAATCTTAAATATGTTTATTTTCCTTTTTTAGAATTTATGTTATTGTTTTTTGGGGTAAAATTTTAAGTTTTTTTGTTTTTATTTCTAATTTCATTTCATTTTTATTTTTTATTATCACTATTGTTTTTATTACTTTTTGGGTGGGGGGTACTTCAGTAATTACTATAAAGTGTCCCAAAAGTGTCTATCCCACAAATAGCACTAACCTGCCATGGGTAGGCTCCATGCTCCGCGAAGCGCCCTCCCACGATCTTGAGGAGATTAGGCTTGGCCAGCGTCCGAGGGGCGTAGAGGTCATCATCACCAGACGGCGCGCCGGAAGAGACGGGACTTCGTCTAGTCCGCCTGCCTAGTAGGTCCAGGTAGTCGTAAGGTCTTTGGCCACACTGACCGATGACTGGAAGCAAAGGGTTAACGGAACATGTTCTTACTGATCGGGTAAAAGCCGAATATAATAATCGCAAGCGTTGATGGACAATGATTTTTTAAAAAATCAAAGCAGAATCTGCGAGAATGGGTGAGTACTTGAATAAGCATTAATTTTTTCACATTTCCATAACAACGAAGAGTAGTTGTGGAACTTGCAGCAGCATTAGTAGAAACAGTAGTAGAAGGTGTAGTAGTTGTTGTGGTAGTAATAGTAATCGTAGTAGCAGCAGCAGCAGCAGCAGCAGAAGAAGAAGAAGAAGAAAAAGAAGTAGTAGTAGTAGTAGCA
>NW_004797745.1:367019-369392 GCF_000002075.1 Aplysia californica
GTTGTTGTTGCTGTTCCTCTGAGCTTATAGAGTAGGAATGTGTGTGTGAGCGTGTGTGTGTGTGTGTGTGTGTGTGTGTGTGTGTGTGTGTGTGTGTGTGTTTATCTGTGTGCTTGTCTGTGTGTGGATATGTGTGTGTGTGTGTGTGTGTGCTACTGTGTGAATGTATGAAGACAGACAGACAGACATTCTGTTGATGTGCAACAACAACATCAATAACAACAAACAACAATAACAAGTGCAATAACAATATAACAATAACAACAATAACAATAACAATACCGTCATAGCCATATCACCACCATCAGTATCATCATCATCATCATCATCATCATCATCAACGACAACAAAAACAACAATAACAACAACAACGACAACAATGAAAACAAGCCACCTCTCGTTGCTTGAACGACAACTCACTTGTATCCGAGCATGTTACAGATGACTGTAGCGTCCACATTCTCCCAGTAGTCGTCACAGATCCTGTACTTTCCCCGACCAACTATCACCTCTACATTGCCCTCGTGTTCATCACGGCCGCCCACAAGCCTCACAGTTATGCCAGCTGTGGGAATAAGCGGTAAGACAGTGTGTTAGTAATCACAATTTTGGTTGGTTTTGCACTCTCAGAATCTAAAAGAAAGCACTGATAGAGGCGCTTACAACCCCCCCCCCCTCTCCATATACAACCCTCATCCCCCAAACTGTCAACCCTCAAAATTGGATAAGAATTCAGTAAATGGAGGAAGCAAGCAAATAAACTAGAAAAAGCAAATGCAAGAGTAGGGTTTTCAGTGAAAGACAATAACAGATAAAGTCGAAAACACATAGGTCTAGATGAGGGGTGTGAAAGAAACAAAAATAACGTTTCTCTAAAAGAGCCCAAAGGTACTGGAGGGTTTATGGCTTATGGTTATAAAAATAGTACACAACAGACACCAGCTGCCGATGCGTAGATCTGATTATAGCTGCAACATAGATTACTTCTTCTTCTTTTTCTTCTTCTTCTTCTTTTTCTTCTTCTTCTTCTTCTTCTTCTTCTTCTTCTTCTTCTTCTTCTTCTTCTTCTCGCCACAACCTGACACGTGTTGGCCGCTGCATGCAGTAATATCGACAGGGCCATCTTCCTCCAGTTGCTCTGGCTTTTGCTGGCCGCTTTGGCTTCAATGATTTTTAGGCCGCTGGATTCGAGGATGTTGCCAGTGAGATCGAGGAGCTAATGTTCGCCCCACAATAAAAGGTCAAAAACCATACACTCACAGGTTCGCGGTGGTGTCGTCACGGGCGGTCTCGATGGCCGTGTAATGGGTCTCCGAGTCGTCGTCGTTGTTGTTGTTGTTGTCGTCGTTGTAGTGGATGTGGTGGTGCTGACAGTGGTGGTGGTCGGTGGCCTGATGTAGCACTTGACAGCCGCATCCTCCTCGTGGTCACAGTCATGTTTGCCCCAGCCTGAGAACTCACACTCGGCCAGGGTTTTCTCCGACCCGCGACACTCCAGGTTGTCCTGCCAGATAGGTCCGGTGCCTGGGCCAAACGCCCCGCCCGTCACGGCTTTACCCCCGTGCCTGCGACATATGGAAAACATTTCCGCGCTATTTACCGATCGTATAAAAGAACAACATACTTAGGGAACCTAAACAAATGGGTAACAGGGAAAGTTCAGGGAAACGTAGCTTTTTTTGAGAGCATCCGAGCAAAGGAATGAATGGAGAACAATGATCGCCGATGTCTGTCGCAGATCTGGCACTGGATGATGATGATATTTGCGCGGCAAACTTAAAATTGCGCCGCGCGCTTTAACGATCGTATAATTGCGCGGCAATCTGAAGATTGTGTTAATATTTTATATTTTTGAAATAATTGTTTTATTTTTTTTTATTCACCATCTTCATTCTTTTACTTACATCAAGGAAAATTCACATATATTTTCAATAGTGTAAAAATATGAAAATTATAATTAACTTATGAAACTGAAGAGCTCACAAGAATGATGCAATGCTAAGTATCAAACTCAAAGTTCACTATTAGTACGAAGTTAACATCCACTGCAAGTTTCGAGGAACAGACAAGGAACAATCAGGATCGAATGTGAATCTGGCTTGGAGTGGCACCATTTCAAGTGTAGTGGACTGAAACCCGGAGATTAGATGTACTTCGTGAACTTTGAGTTGATACCTGGCATTTTTCATTTTTGTGAGCTCTTCAGCTTCATTTGTTAATTTTAATTTTAATTTTGATTTTGATTCTCATATTTTTTACACTTTTGAAAATACAACGTATATGTGAATGTTTCTTGATGTGAGTAAAAGAATAAAGATGGAAGTGAATTTTCTTTTTAATTATTTAAGAAATTATATTATTAAATATTTATGA
>NW_004797745.1:370870-372646 GCF_000002075.1 Aplysia californica
TTTTTATCATTACTATCAGAACGAACTCATATATACCCATTATGAAAGATCTTACGTAAATCCCAGCATCCGGCACAGCACAGCAGCGTCGGTGTCGTCCCACTGGTCATCGCACACTGTCCCTGCCAGGCCGTTCCTCATCACCTCCACCCGTCCTTCCCATGGTCTACTGCCGTTGACCAGCCGGTAGTGGACAACTGGACAACAGAAAACAAAACAATCTCTAACGCAACCAAAAGTATAAAGGATTGACTCTTCCTTTACTTGGGTTTGTTACTGTTTTACAGAAAAGAAATTATCTTTAGCGCAACAAAAATATATAGAATATACCCATTTTTTTAAAATTGGACTACTTAACCTTTTTATTGATTTGTTGGGTTTTTTGTGGGTTTTTTTTTGGGGGGGGGATATTTTATGGAAAAGTCTTTTAAAGAATTATCCATTAGTCCAGTTGGAACAATACCTATGTTCAGTTCAGTTTAAAATATGCCTGCTGATAGAAATGCAAAGGACAACGCACAAATCCAAAAAATGAACTATGTCAGACTGGATTTGTGTTTTGTTGAATTCCCAAAAGGTACTGATTTGTTTTCTGTGCTTATTTTATAGTACTCGTTGATGCAAGTATTTTGTTGTTTCGAAGTTGTCATTTGAGTAAAACCTCTTATTGTTATTTTACTTTACTGTGGGTTTACTTACTTTTATCATTCTGTGCATGATGAAAAATGAACGCATTAATTGAGGAATTATATTTCTAGCATCCTAGAAAGTTGACCATTTTCTTTTTGTAAAGATCAATAAAATTCAACTCACATCGGCAGTCGGCCTCGTCGGAGTTGTCTTTGCAGTCGTTAGTACTGTCGCAAACCTTCTCAGCATCCACACACTGTTTGTTGGCACACTTGAACTGTTGGGCTTCACACCCTGGTTGAGAGTGAAGGTTAATGATGAGCAGAGACTTGTACTGAACTATCTAAACTTTGACACAATCCCCGTTCACCACGGAGCGACCATAGTTTGACTGGATTCGGAAGCAAATGAAAGGCAAGGAAGGAAAGGTTCAGGGTGGTTGTCGGGTGCTCTGGTGTGGTTTGCTTCTTCTTTCCTATAAAAAATCTATCTTCCTTATATCCCCTTCTTCTTTCTTTTTTTTGTTACTCTCTTGTAGCACCTCTAATCTTCGGGCGCTCATATGACCTTATGCAGTTGCGATCGCCGTAAAACCTCTACTAAAACTAAACAGGAAAGGTTGCTCGAGCATTAGACCATAGCGACACTGGTGTTTTGCTCTTCATTTTCTCACCCATGGTGCGTACTAGGGCAGCCAGGTTTTTAGAGCAAAGAGCGGCACCAATGACAGTACTCGGTCAAGAGGTTAATATAAGTCTACGGCAGTGCGTTCAGAACTCTACAGTTTCCTATAACAAGATTCGTTGCGGAAATCAAACATTGAAAGACATATGAGCAAAATGAAAAAAGAAGGTCTAGATTAAAAGGGGTAATACAAAGGTCGTTGATGAGCTGAAGTTTACAATGCTAAATAAGAACAAAGGTCTCGTGTGGACAAAGACAGAGTATACATCAAGACACAGACAAATGGAAAAGCTAACAGGAAGTTAAGGAATCAGATTAAACCAGAACACCCGCTGTCTACCTCTCGCAAAGAAAAGGTTATTTTTTAAACTGAAACTACTGAAATGATTCAACGAGCAAATTGGGCTCATTTTGTCCTAAAGCAGTCTGTGTTGTCAGTAACTGAACAAGAATAGTTTATAT
>NW_004797745.1:372898-374534 GCF_000002075.1 Aplysia californica
ATATACAATCGCAATTAAAATAATAATCATAGTAATATGCCCCTAACACCTGGCGCTTAAATGACCATAATTGTGTCGATAGTGCCGTAAAACATCTACCCAATCAATCAATCAAACCCGTAACACCTCCCTACCCTGTTTACCGAGCTACAGCTCGACCTCTCACCTTTGGCTACCTGGCACTCTACTCCGGCGATCTCATAGGCTCGACAGTCATGGACTTTCCAAGCGTTGTGGCCACACTGTGCCAGGTTGGTTTCGTTGCCAGAGCAGTGGACATTGTCCAGCATGAAGATACTGCTCTCTGGCGGGTAGTTGAAGCTGTTCATTACAGATACTCGATACGCTCCGCTGTGGAGGTTAGTTTGGTTTTCATTAACAGAATTCGTTTGATGTAACACCATGCAGTTTGCCGGAGATATCTAGATTTAGCCTGTAGTGCGTTTGGCAATAAAACCTACAGTTCTTGTGGAAGCCTTCTCTACAATCTCATCGAGAAAGTTCACCATCGTTCTGCGTTTTTCCTTGTGAACACCAAGAGAGGAAAAGTTACAGGGTGTGGCTTTGACTTCGCGAGAAAGAAGAACATATTTGCTAGCAACAAGATAACAACGAGCCGAAAAAAAGGAGAATACTTTCAACACATGCAGGAAAGCGTGTTGAGATGAATTTTATAATACTCAGTGCCTATTGCTTATAAAATGATACATAATTTGATTCATTTGATACTGTTAGGGGTCGGCCAGGATGCTCCTTCATAAGGGGCAAAAGCTGTTATCTTGGCACATGTTTGACTTTGGAGGATTTGATCAAATCGTGCCAAAATGGTAACCCCCCCCCCCCCTTCCACACACACACAGGCACATACACACACACACATACACACACACATACACACATACTTACACACACACACACACAGGCACATACACAAACAAACAGAAGAAAACAGACACTCACACAGACGCACACACACACACATGCACATTCAGAGGGAGGAAAATCTAGCTGGTCCCGACTCAATTCGATTCAATTCGATTAGCGACTGAATTCGATCAGACGTGTACACTGGGTATATAACCAGCACACTCATCTGCTCAAAAATCTTCTTACGTGTATCCCAACATGCGGCAGACCACGTGACCATCTTCTATGTCCCAGTCGTCATCACAAATGACCCCAGTGGTGCCCCTGTACGTGATCTCCACAGTTCCAGAATGTTCCTCGCCACCCACCAGACGGACTTTCTCCACACGGTCCGCGTCCGGCTCTGAAAAAACAGACCGTTAGAATGACCAGTAAGAAGGCTAAAACAGCACCTGGACATCGATTGCCTTTGCCTCTATAAAATAGTTATTGATGATGATGATGATGATGATGATGATGATGATGACCAGTTAGAACAAAATGCTTAACAAAGATAATATTAAATCATCAGCCAGTTGTTCATGTGTACCAAACCCAAAAGTTTGATTTTTTTTTATTTGAGCTTCTCAATCTGTGGTATCATGAGGTATAGGGTGGGTGTATTCGAAAACATTTTGTCAAAATTCAATCCAAATTTTGAAATAAAAAGCGAGAGTAGATACATAATTTACGTACACTTTTGAAAAGAATTTAGCTCTCTCTCTCTCTC
>NW_004797745.1:374634-377751 GCF_000002075.1 Aplysia californica
ACAAAAACAAATTTATTTTACCATCCTATGAAACTTAAAACAATGGGTGAAAGGGCATTTGAATACCAAGGCCCCAAGATCTGGAATGCTTTACCAGAGCCTGTTAACTTTTTTCGGGGGTTGAGCGCTATATAAATGTCATTTATTAATACTATAAAAATATCACCTCAACAGCGTTCACTCTCTATAGTGGCATTAGACGCTTTTCAAGAAAATAAATTCTCTATACCGTAGCCTACATTATGACACTTTTTGTGCGTACTGGCCCTTTCACGGTACAACAAGCCTTTCGAGTAAATATGCACCCGCTATGCTATACACCAGTATGGTTTTCATCACAATTGGAACTCAGAGACCTACACAAAATAACAAAATTGTTATGGCTGCTGATCTCACTTGTAGGAAGAAGAAACAAACGAAGCTGGAATACATGGTCTAGGGTAAGTAGTTAAAAAGAACACAATTGGGAGCAAAAATGAGAAAAGAGAACAGAAGGGAACTATGTGTTAAATAAATCAATGTGAAAGAGGTGTGATGGTCCGTTAAAAAATGTAAACTATTACCTATCCTTAACATCCATTTCCGACATGACTAAGGCAAGCGGGTGCCGAGTTTTAAAAACGTCCCTGGTGAACGTATTTCAAGATCGGCCAAAAGGGATTCCAATCACGGTCGCCCGAGTCGTTGTGCGGTATGTTATCAATTGAGCTGATGCTGTCACAAAAGGCAACGAATACCGCATTCCATTCAGCATCCCAGCAGAAAGATGAAGATAATTGACACCCCCCCCCCCAAAAAAAAAAAAGAGAAAAAAATCCGTTTTTGTGCTTAATCTTGCCGCTTTTTACGCAGAGATTTGATCCTGTTTTTGACTGGCAAACACGTCGTAGTCCAATCCCTCAACGGGCTGGAGGTAAAGGTAGGCCGAACGCACACTGGGAGCAGTCGCAGTCCCACCTCCACCCCACCCCCCTCAAACACGCACTTCTTGATGCTGGAATAACAACTTAGAAAATCTATAACCTCGTGCATATTCGTAAAAAAAAAGCTAAAAGCGTCTTTCTGGCATGATGTCACATTAAACTTAATGTGCCCCACAGAGAGTGAAGACCCTTCGTGTACACAGTAAATCAGGAAAATTCCACACGGGGAGCTCAATTTGACTGTTATTTAGACACTTTACCTGGCTTTCTTTGCTTTCTTTCCATCCTTATTTATTCTTCTTGTCACTCATTGGTCAAGAGCTTCGACTTCGGAATGACCGCCCTAACTGACGTCTGTTCGGCTACCGGGCTCGTAATCGCAAGTTTGCCGAAAGGAAGACTCGAGACTCAGCTATACACGACGAAATTTCCTTGAGAAAGGCATTTCACGAGAATTTTCCCATTAGGCCTGGCCATATCAGATATGTAGTTTAATTCGGAAGTTCCACCTCTTGAATGACCTAAGAGTGTTGCAAGGGGCGTTAAAAATCTAACATTTTAAGTTTGACTCTGTCTTGGAGAAGTCTAGATCTATTTCATGGACAGGCAAATCCTTAACAATTATTTGTCCGATCTAAAGTCTTCAATTGTGCAAATATTTATAATAATTTGTGAACGCCCTATTTGTGTATGGTAAGACGTACTGACTTTACTAAAATAGCGAGCGATCCAAACAGTGGAGTGTACTCACGGCTTGTGCAAGTGAGCTCATCACTGAGATCATTGCAGTCGTCCACTCCATTACAGCGTTTAGAAGGGTCCACGCACAAACCGTTGGCACAAACAAATTTGCCTGTGCAGTTCTCTGTCGAATAGGAAAGGAACTTAAAAAAAAAAATTTTTGACAGACCTTCCCCAAAAGTTAAACACAACATGATATGTTCCTCTTCTTTATGGGATACCAAATATTATCGTCCTAAAAATGCAGGTGGTTATATCAATGCGCTTTTAATAGTATTGTAGGGAAAAGCGTATCTTCTATACATCTAAGATTAAGAATATTCTAACAGAAGAAGGAATAGGGGAGGTGGAGGAGAAGGAGAAGGAAGAGGAAGAGCAGAAAAAGGAGAAAGAGAAATATATGAGGAGGGTCTTGGAGTTGGGAGACTTGGTGAATTCATTTCTCCTTTAATTGGGTGGAACTGCCCTAACTAAGGGTGCAAAGTAATCACAAAGCGGAGACTTCTGTCAGCTAGCAAAAAATAAATAAATAAAAAGCAACAAAACAACAACATCAACAAAGCCAGTAACAAGAATGAGTGACATGCTGAAACAACCTTTGAAATAAGCAGAGTCTGTGCCAAGACAGAACTATACTATGGGTTCGTTTACTTGAGAGGTCTCATTAAACGACGGCAAGAATCGAAAAAGGCCAAACTCTACGAGTTTTGTGCACTGTAACCTCAGTCTGCGGTGGTTAAGTCATATGTTTGCCTAACAGTGTACAAGACTGTGCAGTATGACGTAATTCCGGTTTACCACGGAGTGCACCATTTTACTCTTTTTGGAGCCACATGAAGGACAAGGGGGAATGGTTGCCCCTGCACTCAAATATAGCGAGACTGGAGTTTTGACTTTCATTTCCGCGTCCATTGTGCTATGAACAAACGCAGCAATGTTTTTTATCGAGAGGTAGGAACGACAGCCAAGACAGGGACCGGTCTAAGATATCATAATTAAGTCGATGGTTTGCATTAAACAAATTATGGCATCATCTCTGGAGAATGCTGCCCATTTCCAAACTACTGGAGACCGAATGTAGGAGTGAGGTGGGGTTCGACGGGATGAGGGTGAAAGGGAGATTTTTTCCTTTCCTCCCCAATATTTGGTGAAAAATACCATGCAATGGACGAGGAATTTTTTTTTTTTTTTTTTTAATTTTTTTTTTTTTTTTGGGGGGGGTCAGTGCTTTTTCCAAAATCTAGATGAAATGAGGACTGGCTTACTTTGAGAGCGCAGTTCGTAGTAATCGTACATGGCTGAGCGGGTGGCGCGACCTTGTCGGGTGTTGTAGGTGGACAGCTGACATGTCCGGTTGAGCGAGTCGTAGATGAAGGAGCGACACACGAAGTCTGTACTGTGTACACACTTTTGGGAACACTGAGGGAGATGGAAGGATTTTTTATGATTTTTT
>NW_004797745.1:377851-381006 GCF_000002075.1 Aplysia californica
GGTTACTTTTCCTGGGAAAGGATACAATTGGTAATAATTATTGTGTGGCATCGTGGGTCGTGGGGCCGGGAAAACAGGATGTGCTCGTCAAAATAATTGAATCGAAAAAAAAACCCCGGCCTTTTTTGGCGTTGGCAAATGTTATCCATTTTTTAAAAGATATTGGCTCATCGTCTTTTGTGTCCTTTTCAAAGCAAATTTCTGTGTGGATTTTACTGGGGAAAAGTGTTATTTAAAGGCGTAAAAATGTAAATTTGCAGCTTTCAAGGACCTTCTCTTCCCATCACAAATATCTTTTTCTATTCGAGATAGATTGGTAGATTTGTAAAAAAAAAATCAAAATCAAAAACAAGAACAAATGAACAAGCTTTAAGATGATATCAGTAACTCCATAATATGCTAAATTATTGACGAGCGCCTGATTCCATCGATTGACACAAATTATGAAGGTACACTCCTCACCTTCCACAGCTGCTTGGGTGGTCTCCTCGCGGTCTCGCTGACACACGAAGTTCAGGCCGCCTTTCATCCGACACGGCATTGCCCTCCAGAAGAAGTAGTCAAGCTGTACTTTCGTCTTGTTGTCCGGGGCTATGGCCAGGTTGGTCAGCACAAGACAGTCATGGCGGCGTTTGTTCACAGGTTCTATCGTCGAGCCGGACACTCCAGGCCAAGCTGTGTTGAGTTTGGTTGGGGTTTTATTTTGATAGATAAATATAGACTCTACTGTTTATGGTTTTCTAATAATGTTTTGTTTTTTTCTAATCATAAATATTTTACACCCTCACGGACATAATTCATATCATTTGGGAGGCTGGCTAACCCAGGATGAGTGGAAAACAGTGGCTCAACAGGCAGACGAAGAAACGTGAATAAAAAAGAAAAAAAATTTCCTCTATAATCAAATCCATGTCTTCTGCACATGCATTCCATTACACCACAGACGCCTTCGTATTTTTGTTATGCCACTGGAACAGGCATTGAAGGGCCCAAAATAAGGTCTGAATATGTTACAATTCTGTCAAAAAAGAATTATGTTCCTTCTTTTCAAAGTATTTAAAGTGGAGCACGAGTAAGTGCACTACAGTTGAATATGCCAATGGAAAAAGAACAATAATTATATAACAAACTATGTAAGTATATAGGTCAAAACATAAATTTGCTATGCATCTCGGCAAACCTTAATTTGTGATTTCTTAAAGCTCCACAAAGTTATATATTATTATCCAGTTATCCCACTGAGCGATTAATATTTTTCTGGACAACACGCCACATCCCAGAGAAAATGGTCTTCTCCGGGAATACTTTGACAGTCTTAATAAGCTGCACTCAAGATTTTAAGAGCCCTTCCCTCCTCCCTCCTTTTCCTCTGTTAACCTACTATAGAATTAAGTCTGATTTCAAGTGACTTACGCTTAAGTTCACTCCTACCATAAAGAAGAGCACGTCCATGCTGTTACCAGGACATCCGCCCCTTCTGTCTTCAAAACGTGCCTGACCTAGCATTCCACTCACACATTGAGATAAGTAAATAAGTTGTTTAATTGATAAATAAATACATGTATCTAAAAAGTGTTTTTTCAAATACATCAAAGACCCCCCCCTTTCCCAACAATTTTGGCGTAAAAAGACTACTAAACCGTTTTACGAAAGCTTTACATACCTGGCAACCATTTGTCCTGGGTCACTGCGGTTCTGACAGTCTTGAAAGACGACCGGGCCTTCTTTTTTCCAGCCTTTTTGCTCTTGCGCTGTTTCCTCTTAACTAGTTCAAACCATTTCCACACACCTTTGGTCTTTTTTCCGCCCGTGAACCAGAAATTAGATTTTGGTCTTCCTGGAGATTAAAAAAAGAATGTTAATGTAAAAACATTTTTCTTGCTAGGAATAGCGGGAGCTATATTTGTTCTTTGAACTGAACTGCCAAATCCATTTAATTGCTACCCACTTCCCCGATCAGTGGAATCTTGTGTCTTTATACTCTTACACTGTGATAGTCTTATAATAAGGGGAGAATTGAGCTGAGCTGAGTCAACATGATTCAGTGTACGGCCTTGTATAGCATATCGTTTCATATTATTATAACGAAGGCCATTAGAAATGCTTCGAAAATCAAGTACACCCCCGTCAACCAATCAATCAATCAATAAACATGACCTACTTCTATGTCACTTTCTTTACAGGAATTTCTGCAAAATGACTGGCATCCATTAATTTTTCGGCTTGATTTTAAATAGCCTTCTGGAGGAGCCTTGTACATTCTTTAAAAACTATTCTTCTCGTTCTAAATCTTAATAATTGTTCAATTGTTTTGGTGGAAAGTTGGGGAGACAAAGCCTACAATCTCTTACAGATGGTTTCCACTGTTCCTGACATCTTCATGTTGAGATTAGTGTAAAACCTAACACAGAAAAGTACCACGTTTATAAGAATCGGGTATCGAATCATGGACTTTTGATAAGACACAGATGTAATAATTTTGTCCCAATCATTGTTAACGTTTTTACAAACAACACCGACTTTTGACATCTTTAAGACACAAAACTTGTTGTACCACCCACCTACATACATAAATACAAAATGTATTTCCAAGTGGAGCATCAAATCACACCTGTCACTGCCCGAGCGATCCCAACGCTGCCAAACAAAATTACCATAATATTATCATTACCCACTTATATTATGTGTTTTTGTTCAAGGAGAGGAAGGTGGGGGGGGGTGTGTGTGTGTGTGTGTGTGTGTGTGTGTGTGTGTGTGTGTGTGTGTGTGTGTGTGTTTACGTGGTGTCGCCCTACTGAGTGCCTACACAGATAATATTTTTTTAATGTTTTTTAAAAAATTATATGTTTGTGAACGTTTGCCTAAAATTTCCGAACCATTTAATTTTCAAATTTGAAAAAATAACGTTGGTTCAGAATCATTTAAAAGGTGCACAGTTTTACTGAGGAGTCTGAAGTCACTGCAGTTTAATTTTCAGTTTTTCATTAGTTTCGTTTAGATCTAATCTTGGGAAAGTCTATGACGCCATTGTAAACAAGTGAGGCTTCCGTTCACAAGCAGTGCGCACTGTTTCCACAATGACTTGACGATCGATGCTTTTCAGTCCGTTCATTGAACGGGTACCCAGCTAGTTTATATGTGTATAATATTTATAT
>NW_004797745.1:381106-383702 GCF_000002075.1 Aplysia californica
CAGTCCTTTTTCGGCAGAAGATAACAAGACATACATTCGGACTGACAGGCCTATAGACTGCAGGCAGACAGGCATACAAACAGGGGGATAGACAGAAGATACGGTAAAACAGACAGTTTATAGAAAGAAAGATAAATGGTTGGATGGAAGGGTGGGTGGACGGAAGGATGGGAAGACGAATGGATGAATAGAGAGTTCATAGAAAAATAGAAACTACGTTACCACAGTCGGAAATTCAGAAAACGACAAAGGAGCCACTATCAAACAGTTTTTGCAATACTTACCTGCAGAAATCCTACTCAACACGGTAGATATAAAATGGTTTTCCTCCTCAGAATCTATGTTGAGGAGACTTGCGTTCTGCAAGCTGCACATGTTACCGGCGGCTTTGATACCCCGGACCTTGTCGAAAAACCTGTAACATTTGCCGAAGCCTGACACCCAACCATCGGGGCAACCTGGAGAAGGAATGTTAAATAATATCTGTTCATCGATTTATTCCGATTTTGTTTGTTTCCTTTCTTAATAGATAGATGAATTAAGTTAGTTAGTTAGTTAGTTAGTTAGTTAGTTAGTTAGTTAGCTTGCTAGTTAGTTAGTTAGTTAGTTAGTTAGTTAGTTAGTTAGTTAGTTAGTTAGTTAGTTAGTTAGTTAGTCAGTCAGTCATAGTTAACTATTCATCCATTCATTCATTTATTCGTTTATTAATTTATTTATCTATCTGCAGAATGTGTTTGCTCGGTTATCTATCTATCTATGTCGATTCCGTAAACTAATATATGTTTGAACATATATCATATTAAAATTACAGCACCAACGTCTGTGGCGTAATGGTAAGGTGCTTCACTGTCGCACGCAGGAGACTCGAGTTCCATTCCATAGTAGGAAGAATTTTTGTCGAGTTTCTCGGTCTTTCTGCTGGGATGTTGTGTCCCTCTCATTCCGGGCAGGCACTGACAGGCAGGGTCGAAATCCCTCCTCTTGAATTATCTTAATTGTGTCGATGGGGGCGTGAAAACATAAAAAAAGAATTACAGCTGCAAAAGGAACAAACAAAAGGTAAACGCAGTGAACGCAGAAAAATTAAGTGATGGGGAATTGGGAGGTGTTGCAAAAGGGGAGGGGGGGGGGGTAGGGGGACTTGAAGAGTGACCAGAGAAATGCAGCGGAAGTTAGAATATAACAACACTGACGAAGGGAAGAGAGAAAGAATACTTTGTAAATTTCAGTTGATCGAATGCAAGCAATGGCCAGACTCATTTTCTTCTTTACACCTGGATATCTGGATACCTGGAGGTATCTCTGACTCAGAGGTTGACATGTAATGACCCACCATCCTTCACGGTCGCGAGCTGCCGTTGCACATTCTGCCATATCAAGGTCAGTCCATGTTCTTAATCATGTTGTCTATCTGGCTCTCTTGCCCCACATCTTCCCTTTAAGCACCTCTTTCACAATGGTCTCGTGTCGTTTTAAGTGGCCATTGTATTGGTTTTTTAATTTTTTAAATTGAAATCATCAGGGTTTGTCTTGTGTAGAATCTGACACACCTCATTATTTGTATTTTTTGTTTTCCGACTTATTCAGGCCATTTTACGGTAGCACCACATCTAAAACGCATATATTTTGTTTTTCTTCTTTCCTTTGCAAATTCCAGGTCTCTGCGTCATGTTGGAATATTGGGAAGATGTAGCATTCCAGCATTTCTTTCTTAAAGTGAGAGATAGTTGCCTGGATTTAAATTATTTTACACTTAGCTGAATCTTGTTTTTGCAGTTGCTGTTCTTATTTTTATTTCTTTTTCACTTCTTCCATAATCTGTGATTGTTGTCGTTAAATATTTGAACTTGTGCACTTGTTCGCTTATCTCCCCATCTATGGCTAAGTCTGTTGTTTTTCCAGAAGATCCTTTTTACGATAACGATAGTATGTAAATTCGACGAGTCGAACAAGTGTTCATGTGGGTGGTTCAAGCTGCTTTTTCCCATAAAACATCTGCCGTCCATATCTCCCCTCCTCCTTTTTGTGTTTGTTACTCCCTGGTGACACTTCTAATCTTCGGTACTTATATGACCTTATTTAGTTGCAAGTGCCGTAAAACGCTTACTAAAACTAAACTAAAACAAGTGTCCACACCACTTAATGAAGGTCAAACTTTTTTCCTCCAGCGACAGTGGAGGATCCTGCGTAGTTTCTTACAGAGACCTTACTCAGTAAGTGGAACGTGAGTCACTCCAGTCACCAAAGGGCTCAGATCCTTGAACAGAGCACGTTTAGATCGTACAAGGTCAACTTAAGGTCCAAGTGCTTATTCATTGTCCTTAGTACCCTCTGAAGGTTTACACAATTTCTTAATTACTGCACTGTCTGATCCGCTTATTCAAAAATACCATTTCGGTCCAACGTAGACATACAACGCCGGAGCTTGTTAAGCGCATAGCGCTGTCATTCACATATTATCCGTCCCTGACGACAGACAAGTACCTATTTGCAATTAGGATAACTGATATATCCTCGGTGGTTCTTCTGTATAATGTATTTACCTTTCCACCTCTTTTAACGAGCTGAATTAAAGTTGCTTTACTTTATCCCCCCC
>NW_004797745.1:383802-384911 GCF_000002075.1 Aplysia californica
CCCGCCTTCCCCACGAATCATTTTTTCTTTCTTTAAATCTACAGTTACGTTGTGTCTTGGGACAGGCGCTTTACAGAATATTATTTTCACTTCGCCCATGCCGGAAGGGGAATTCGGCTATAGACAGTGAATGATCTTGACAGTTTTTTTTAGTGTTTTGACGTGCGTAATCCGCAGCTTGCACTGTATGCTTTCAGGAAAGCTGTAAATGTTTCTGAGACGTGTTCTAGGGTCTGCTGGGGTAAAAATAGTACTGTTGTAAAGAGGATGCTGAAGAGAGTAGATAAGCGCTATGTAGTTATCAGTAGTAGCATCAGCAGCAGTAGTAGTAGTAGTAGTAGTAGCCACAGCAGCAACAGCAGCATTTTTCCTGATTATTGCTATTAATATACCACTGTTATTATTACTCGTATTATCATCATCACCTTCATCATCATCATCATCATCATCATTATCATCACCATCATCATCATTATCATCATCATCATAGTAAGTAGAAGGAAATAAAAACTGGGGTTGAGACTTCGTAGATTTTTCAAATTTAATACAGGTTCAATTATTATAGCCACTATAATCATCATCATCATTATGATTGTCATTATCACTATTATTATTATTATTATTATTATTATTATTATTATTATTATTGTTGTTGTTATCGTCATCATCATCATCATCATTATCACGATACCTGGGTTGGGCCTACAGGTGACAGCGGCCGCCTCAGAGAGCGAGCAGTCGTGTTGGGAGCTGTAGGAACACTCTTGAAGGCGCTCCTCGCCGCCAGAGCACCGCACCTCGTCCATGAGAATGTAGCGGGACTGAGACGGCTGACTGCCTTCCATCTTGTTCAGAGAGAGGGCACCGCTGGAGAAAGAATCGAGAATGAACTGGGGGAGTTTTTTGTTGCTTTTTAATTTGTATAAAGCATTTCGCTTGGTTCTGCTGTGTTTTGAACATGTTTTGTTTGTTAAGATAGTTTTCCGATGAGGGAGGTGATAGTTTTATTTTGTTTGTTTGCTGGTTGTTGTTGTTGTTGTTGTTTGTTTTTGTATTTGATCTCTTGGTGCTGAGAATTTGATTTGGGCGGGAACGGGTAAAGGGGGGGG
>NW_004797745.1:385011-386113 GCF_000002075.1 Aplysia californica
ATGATGATGATGATGATGATGATGATGATGATGATGATGATGATGATGATGATACGGAGGAGGATGATGATGTGATTAGCGGGAGTAGGAGGGGAGGGGGGAGAGAATGAGGATGAGAATGAGGGTAAGAATAGATTAATGGAATTGACATTCACTAATGCATTTTAAAAGTACATTCTTTTCAGCATTATCTTTCCTATATACACGTACTTCATAATAATTTTCTTTGCACTTACCTGAGGAATCCAAGCTGTCGACAGGCCACTGAGGCGTCCTTGATATCCCAGGCGTCGTCACAAACCACGCCCCAGTTCCCTGCTCGGTACACTTCCAGGATTCCAGAGTAGGGGCTGCCTGAGGTTCCAGCAAGTCTGACTCGGGAGGAGGGGGAAAGAGAAGGGGGAGGTGAGCGGAGAGAAAGAAAAGCGGGAAACTTTCCCTAAAAGTCATAATATCTGTGCAGTAGTATCATATTCAGCCATGTGAATTTACACCAATTATCGTTATAATAATTTTTAAGCGGTAAAGAGATATCTTACAGTTACGCTCCCTATCTAAACAAAAAAATGGGGGGGGGGGAAAGGGAGGATATTTAAACATTAGAGATATTTCTTTGAGCCAGAAAAGCATTTCATACAATACTTAATGATCCCAAGAATATAAATACATAGGATATCAAAGGAATGCAAAGTATTCGAGCTTTCGTGGAGAGAAATGGTCAACAGCGAGACCCTTATGATTATAGCCACTATCTTACATGAGTATGATGGGCAATGTCAGCTTCAAATTGATATATTTTTAATACACATATAAGCCAGCGTAAGTGTTGATTTTTAATTTTAAAGAAATGTGTAAAATTTGTGTTTTACTCAGTTATGATTGAACGTTTAAAAATTCGATAAATAACAGAGCACACTAATTGATTGTCTACATATTAATAAATTTAGCATCCCTTTGGACGCATTTTAACTGCTCGAGGTTTAGTTGAAATTGGTAATAAGGTGGCCGAGTCATTGTACTTTTAATGGCTCTTCATTTAAAGATATCTTGTACAATGATTTTCATCTAAAGGGGGGAGAAGGAGGAGGAGGAGGAGGAGGAG
>NW_004797745.1:387076-388423 GCF_000002075.1 Aplysia californica
TAGATAGATAGATAGATAGATAGATAGATAGATAGATAGATAGATAGATAGATAGATAGATAGATAGATAGATAGATAGATAGATAGTCTATCCCAGAAGTAAGTTTCCCTGTTCTGTAAAAATCAACAATTTAAAATATTATTTTAAAGACATGAAATACATTTTGAACATACCAACAGAAACAGGCATTCTATTAACATCCTTTAATCTCATTGCACTTTTTCTCCCGATTTACAAAATTTCCTGACTGTAAGATAAATGTACTTCTGGGACAGACTTAGTAGAAAGACAAATAAAGAAACTATAACAAATTAAACTTAAGTTTCGATAAGGATATGATCATATGAGATCTTGAGGAAAATAAAGGAGCTAAAATGACGAGAGGGTGTTGACAATGGATAAGAAGTGGAACTCTAGCTTTGCCATGAACACTTTTTTGTTGCTTTGTTGTTTATTTTGGTTTTGGGGTTTTTTTTTCCTTTTTCTTTTAAAATTTTTTCAAACCTCTTTTTTATACTAGATCTAGTTGCCTTGCGGATCTCGACCGACAAGTTTAAATGTCTCACAGTCAGAGATACCTTAACGCCTTCCCTACCGAGAGTGTCTCGGGCTCTCTAGTAAGACCAAAAGCAGAAGCGAATTCCTGTGTTACGTGTGTATATGATGTCCTCTTCTGTCTGTGGAAGGGCAGGTGAGATGGCCATATACCCGTTACCGAGTGCAAATAAACCCAGCACAACCTGCTCCAACCCTCCATCCCTGCCCCCACACCGAAACCAACCCTCCACTCAACCCCCATACCCCTCACCCTCCCACCATACTCTTACACTACTCAACTCCCATCCCCATTCACCCCCATCCCCTTCCCTTCCCTGCCCAACTACCCCTTTTTCCATTTCCCCGACCTCCCTCCTTATAATTCCCTTACCCATCCAACACTACCCCCTCTCCCCAATTGCCCAGAGTTAGAAGTGATATAGCCCCATGTATAGCTCAGATATAGCATCATTGGCTGTGGTACTACCACTACTATGCCCTCGTAGGGCACTATAAAGTTTGTAGTCGAAGAGGCTCGAATTTAATTTTATATGATGTAACTTTAAAAAAATGAACAAATGTGTTTATTTCATGGATTTTGTTCTTTTGCATACGCCATGCCAAATCCAAGGTGCTTAATTCCAATAGACTATACTTTGCAACATAATCATAGGCACTTATTGACTAACATTGTGGGGTCGTTAGTGTTGACAGTTGAGAGAGGACAACGACGTGACAAAACTCAGATGATTTGAATATAATATATTTATATATGCTGGTAAATTGTCTCTATTTAGACTCCGATATAC
>NW_004797745.1:389477-392512 GCF_000002075.1 Aplysia californica
CTCTCTCTCTCTCTCTCTCCCTCTCCCTCTCTCTCTCTCCTTCCTGTCTCTCAAGCACCCTTAGCGAGAAGTAAAGAGGGCGACAACTTCAGTTATGGTAAGCCCTTACACGATAAAAATAAAGCTGAAATAAACCAGATAGACCGCGTTATATTTGAAGGAAGAGTGCACGTAGAGTAGCGCAGCATCAACACGGGGCTACACCCCCAAAGTCCCGAAATGTCTCAAAATGTTATGGAATTTGAGTTGTAGGCATTTTTAGCTTCCTTAGCCTCTCCTACAACTATTTCATCGCATAAGAGCCCCAAAAAGGCCTATTTTTTCCCATACCGGGCATGTTTGTCACCACCATTTCCTCATAAAGTCAACATTTTATTTTTCTTTATCGGCCGTTTTCTAAAAACGCGATTTTTCTCTATACTTTTTAAAATAACTCCACTATTTTTCATCCAACCTCTGCGAAATTTTCACAGAATAAAGAGAGGATGTAATATTCTAAAAATGTGATTTGAATTTCTTTTATAAATGTAATAGATTTTGTTAGTGGTGTCCCGAGTGTGGGTTTTTACAGATTTTTTGCAAACTTGAATAATACCTCAAGAAAAAAGTCATTAAAATTCTTCTAATTCTTTTAGGAAAAAAACAACTAACTTATTTTTAGATCTAATGTTTGCTAACATGCATGCAGAAAAAAAATTAATGTTCAAGAAAAATAAGTACGGTATTCATTACGTAAGACATGTAAACAAAATTCAATATGGCCGCCGTGTCCATGGAAACGAAACTTTTTTCTCAAATATGATTGCAGATTTTAAGACTCCTTTCTATGCTTGTTATAAGTGCCAAATTTTGTAAAATTTGGTCGAGCTAATAAGCGAGATAGCCTTCGGGTGTAACCCCCCCCCCCCCCCCTTAAAGGAGAAAAGAGAGGAAAATGGTAATTACGATATTATAATAACAAATAGTTCAGATTGAACGAGCTTAAACGATATACTCCCATGACTTATTACAAATTATTTTGTTTTAATCATACATATTTTTATCGGTGTATGGCGAACGCTCTACTCTTGTGAGTTTGCTCTTTTCACTGTCAAACATATCAGATCGTCGTGATCTCTCCTTTTCTTTGAATGTTACTCTTTAGTAACACCCCTATTTTTCGACGCTTATTTGACCAATTTCAGCAACAAGTGCCGTAAAACGCTAACTTAAACTATGCGTATACCACCGTTTGTCATTCTCACCTGTCTCGACTGCTGAACATGTTGGTGCGGTCTGCCTCTTTGCCCTGTGAACAGAACGCGATAAAGACTGCCTAGTTAGTTTTCAGAATTGTAAAATGTAAATGTATAATATGCGAGAGATCTTCACGATACCAAGTTAATATGACGTAGATGCTGGCGATCCTGTTAGAATCAGAATGTCAGAGAAAAAGTGTTCCTGAACTGAGTTTGCTTTATATATAATACATTTTTTTTTGCTCCTTTACATTTTGCATGTTTTTAAACATTCTGGCGCGCATCTTTAACTTAACGAAAACGCCAACAGGTTGCTCTCTCTCTCTCTCTCTCTCTCTCTCTCTCTCTCTCTCTCTCTCTCTCTCTCTCTCTCTCTCTCTCTTTGACAAACACACACACACACACACACACACACACACACACACACACACACACGCACACACACACAAAATATATTTAGCTCGTCTAAAAAAAAGGCCACTTATAATTTTATTAGAAGGGGATAGTGGTCACAGTTTGTTTGATTGTCTTGATCGGTGTGCGTTTTATTGTTTCTTCCGGTGTGTCCATCAATACTGTGATTTTTGTGTGAAAAAGAAGAAGAAGAAGAGAGGAGGAAAAAGAAGAAGAAGAAGAAGAAGAAGAAGAAGAAGAAGAAGAAGAAGAAGAAGAAGAAGAAGAAGAAGAAGAAGAAGAAGAAGAAGAAGAAGAAGAAGAAGAAGAAGAAGAAGAAGAAAAAGAAGAAGAAGAAGAAGAAGAAGAAAAAGAAGAAAAAGAAGAAGGAGAAGGAGGAGGAGGAGGAGGAGGAGGAGGAGGAGGAGGAAGAGGGGGAGGGGGAGGAGGAGGGGGAGGAGGAGGAGGAGGAGGAGAATAATACTTTTACTGTACTTACTTGTGTGTTGACCAGGCACCTGAGATGCAGGCTGGAAAGTCCAAGTGATGGCCGTGATCTGTCTTCGCCGGCCAGGCCGAGTCTGTTTCAAAGAAGCACACAGGCGTGAGGGTTGTTCCAGCATTGTAATAACATGCTCACAATGGAAAATACTGTTATGCTTATCTTTGGCAAGCTGATGAAATGCGCTAAGCCTAGAAAGCAAAATTTTACAGCAGAATAAAACGTTTAATTATTTTTAAGTTTCACATTGTGTATGTTTTTCTTTGAGGTTTTTTTTTTTCAACATTTAAATTTTGAATTTCGGCTGAAAATTTCTTGAGCGCATGCAACCAATACAATAAATTAAGAAACCGCGATGGAAGATAAAAATCAAAATTTTGAGCTTAGAGTAGAACATTTTAACAGCCAGCCGACGTATATGTGTGATTCTGAGCCTTTGTCTGCTTTTTAAGGTTGTTCCAGCAGTTTTTTTGTGTCGTCTTTTTTACCTATGACTCTCTTGCCCTTTTTTAAAACTCCCAGTGGAGCACAGGCCATCAACAACATTACTCCTGCGAAGCCTGTCCTGAGCATCCTTTTCTATCTGTTTCCATGAGGTCCCCGCTTTTTCAATTTCCGCTTGTACCGCTCGCCTCCATGTCATCTTTGGTCTCCCCTTCTTACGCTTTCCTTGTGGGTTCCACGTTAAAGCCTGCCTGATGATGCTTGTCGGGGGTCTCCTCAGGGTGTGTCCAATCCATTTCCATTTCCTCACCTGAATATCTTCCTTTACTGGCCTTTGGCTTGTTTTCTCCCACAGTTGAACATTCGTGACTCGATCGTACCACTTGATCCCCACTATCCTTCGTAGGCATCCATTTACGAAGCTCTGCAGTTTCCTTGCTGCTGATGCTGTATGCACT
>NW_004797745.1:392612-419590 GCF_000002075.1 Aplysia californica
ATCCATTTACGAAGCTCTGCAGTTTCCTTGCTGCTGATGCTGTGAGCCTCCATGTCTCTGAACTATACAGTAGAACAGTCTTCACGTTTGTTTTGAAGACTCTCAGTTTGTATTCAATCCCAGTTCCTTAGACATTCATATATTCCTGACAATGATGAATGCTGCTCTTGCCTGTTGCAAATTTGGATTCTGACCTTGATGTCTTCGTCTGTTCCCCCTGCCTTGTTGATGACACTTTCCAGGTAGGTGAAGGATTCAACATCCACCAATGGTGCCCCTTGCAGTGTGATAGGAACGTCGCTGCATTCATTCGTAGAACTTTCGTTTTATCCTTGTGAATTTGGAGTCCAACATTACGGGAGAAGGTCCTGAGGCGATCTGTTTTCTTTTGCATCTGGGCTCGACTGTGGGAAAGAAGTGCCAAGTCGTTGGCAAAGTCCAAGTCTTCCAGCTGACTGGAAAGGGTCCACTGTATGCCTCCGCGTTGTCCCGATGTTGTCTGTCTCATTATCCAATCCACTGCTAATAAAAAGAGAAAAGGCGATAGCAGGCATCCCTGTCTCACTCCTGTATTTACTTCAAACGAGTCTGTTCACTGCCCTCCAAGTAAGACACTGCAACTCATTCCCTCTTGATCAATCTCACGAACTTGTCAGGTATACCGTAGTGGCGCATGAGCCTCCATATTGAGTCCCTATCTAGGCTGTCAAAAGCTTTTTCGTAGTCGATAAAGTTAACGTACAGGGAAGAGTTCCACTCAGCGGACTGCTCCACTATTATCCTCAAGGTCTGTACATGATCTCTTTTTACGAAATCCTGCCTGCTCCTCTCTTAGTTTTACATCTACGGCTTCCTTCAGTCTTTCTAGTATGGTACGACTTAAAATCTTCCCCGGAATGGAAAGGAGCATGATTTTTACCTATGAAGTTGGGGTTTTTTTAATCTCTGCAAATGATATAGGCTACCCAGATCGATCTTATCGGACATGACGAGATTTCCATGCGAAAATGTTGAGAATCGTAACTCCACTGTAAGGGACCGTTACAGATGACGTCAGCTGGGAGGGGTGGGGGGAGGGAGGGTGGTCTGTGAAAAGTTGACAAAAGTTGACATGTTGGGGGGGGGGGTCCTTACAAAGTTGACGTCAACCATGATGCCCTAGAAGGTTTGGGGGAAAAGAAAAGAAAGGAAAGGAAGAAAAAATATGCCATGCATAATTAAATTAGATTCATTTTTTGGTCTGATTTATTTGATTTTGAATTTTTTCAAGCTTGGGTGATACTCCAATCTTTTTGCTTTGTTTATTTTCCAAGCTGTGATATCCAATCTTTCTATTTTAATTATTATGATTGGTTAAAGATGTTTATAAATAATTTGACACTTCAGGTATTTCTTTGTTGTATTCTTTTTTTTTTTTAACCAATAGTTTGTATTTTAAAAATCTAAAATAAAGATCAGAGGTGCAAATATAAAACGCACCCTGTACAGGTTGACGTCAACAAGGGGAGGGGAGGGAGGAGTCCAGGGAAAGATGGCAGAAGATGACAAGGGGGGGAGGGGGGGGTCATTTTTTGCCAAATTTTAGCTGGCGTCATTTGTGAACGGGCCCAAATGACAATGATAATGACATCGCTCCTGAATTATTGTGCATTGTTGCTTTAGCAGAAGGAATGTTCGAGTCGAACAAAAGACGCTTTTCATACGTTATAATATTTAATGTTGACCCAGCTCCAATAAAAGCCAGAGTCTGCTCAAGCCAATTTCAGTTCAATAAATGATCATAGAAGTACATTTTAGAGAACCAGCAAAATACGTTGTTGATTACCTTTAAAATGGGCCCCAAAATATATTTTAAATTAGCTGAAACTGCGGGAAAGGGGCACCTTTCAAAGCTGTGTTGGGTTCTGAATGGACATCCACAATAAAAGAATTTAAAATATTGATTGATTTGAGGTGACTTACTTTTGCCATCAGCGTCCAATGTAGTTGAGTACGTTTGGTTTTAACCCGAATTTCACCACCGATATTCTTAAGGTCAGTTAACCTCACAAGTTAATGTTTGTGACCAATTTGAATTGCCTATAGTGGGCGAGCAGTGGCTAAACTAACTATAGCATTGCTAATACATATTATTATGTCAGAGATTGAGTATCTACTACATACAAATCGCTACATCAGAATTGCGAAGCTGTATCTGACAATTTTGGCCTTTTTGAGTTACTAAGACCATGAGGTCAGAAACCAAATGTTTTATCTGCTCTATCAAAATCGAATGATAACTTTGAGTCGTTATCAAGATATTCAAAGAATTGCATTCGAAAAAGCTTGACATGATGTGCAACTAAAAATCTTTGACGTCAAATTTCTCAAAACTAGCTAGATCTAGCTACTGAGCAGATGGAACTTTGTAATTCTGAGATAACAAAATATATTACTCGGAGAGTGAAAATAAAATAGAAGCAACAGAAATGTGGTTTCTTAGGAGACTGCTAAGGGTATCGTGGAAGGAAAAGAAATCAAATGAGGTAGTGCTTGATGAAGCCCACGTGGGAAGCTCAATGTTAAAGCAATCAGAAAACAACTAATGCAGTTTTTGGGACACATAAATAGACATAAGGGTCTTGAACATCTAGCTCTCAATGGCAAAACTGAGGGCAAGCGAGGCAAGAGTAGGCCCAAAACAAAATAGTTAGGGAACCTAAACAAATGGGTAACAGGGAAAGATCAGGGAAACGTAGCTTTTTTTAGAGCATCCGAGCAAAGGAATGAATGGAGAACCATGATCGCCGATGTCTGTCGCAGATCTGGCACTGGATGATGATGATGATTACTCAGAAATATCAAAGATCGTAAGTTCTCTTTAGAAATGCATAATAAAAAAAGGAGAGTAGATCCGAATAACTATCAGAGCGCAATGGCCAGTTCGATTTCCCTTTCGACATGTTCTGCATGCAGACAACTGGGAATTTATTTTTTTTTCTTCGATGATGACGAGTAATTCCATGGCCTTATCGAAGTATAAACCCTCGTGTACCCCTGTGGGCCAGTAATTAGTGAGTTCGACTGTAGTGTTCTACTCCTTTAGGTCTCTCTTGTGCCTCTGTTTGTAAAGCAATTTATGAGTGGCTGAGGTAGATCCTCTTTCTTTTCTATCCCTCTGTTGTTTCTACCTATTTGTCTTACTTTCCCCCCTTAGTAATTGACCGTAATTGTGCTGACGCCTATCTATTTACTCAAAAAACAAAACGGAGTATTGCTATTCACATGCACTAAATGACCTTCACTGTGCCCATGTTCCTCTCTAAATTCAAACAAAAGAAATGACGCACGGTAATATGACGTAGACTGCACACTCATCCGTGTATAAAAACGGGGTGAAAACCTTGCGAGCATCTTGCCGTCGTAAACAAACAAAAGGCAGAATGTATTCTCAATGTCAAAAGATCTCAATGACAGTTGAGAAAAAGGTCCCCACTTAACTCGAAGTACGCATGGCTTTCATCTCCATATGAGTCCTGTCGGACTGTCTAAGAGGGTTGCGCAAAACAGAAAACGAACTCATGGTGACCTCGTTCTTATGCATTACTCTAAATGCGTGTTATTGTAAGGAAGATCATCCAGAAAAGAGGCAGACGGGGAGCCCTTCTTGGTGGTGTATACGTGTACCCGTGTGAAAGAGGCAGATGAATCATCATCATCATCACTATACCACCACCACCACCACCACCATCATCATCATCATCATCATCATCATCATCATCATCATCATCATTATCATCATCATCATCATCCTCACCATCATCATCTTCATCATCATCATAATCATCATTATCATTATCGTCGTCGTCGTCGTCGTCAGAAGACAGCTAATGACAAATATACGAAAGCGACAGGCAAGAAGCACTGAAGAATATTGTAACAACAGGCAAGTATGATGGAAAGAGAGGCAGACAGAGGGAAAAGATACTGAACAGATGAACAGATAATTGAAAAGATACTGACAACATGGCTAGGGGCAGCAAGAACAACAGACACCATTGCTGCAATGCAAGACAGAGTGAAGAGGAGGTCATAATCGCCCACGCCAGTCGGCAAGGCACCGGATGAAGATGAATATATATCAAAGATTTCATAACTAGTAAAACTAATAACAAACGAGAGTAAAGAGAGGGGTTGGAGTGAGAGAGGGGTACATTATTCGCTAGCTGTGCTTTATGCTTCAAATTTTGCTTCATCAACGGCCATTCACAGCAAATTTTTAAAGAGTCATTTTTGTTGTTGCTGTTGTTGTTATTCTAGTTGTTATTGCTATTGTTGTGGTTTGGCTTTAGCGTACAGGACGTTCTACGTACAGACAACAAGAGCGTATAGGGTACCCCTCTCTTTTCAGTCAGCCTCACGCCAGTTTAAAAGACACATATTAATAGAATGTCCAGACTCAGGAGAGAGTATTTTAAAAGCACAATATTAAAACATCTGATCTCTGTTGTAAATCCCAACATAAGAATTCTCGATTTAAAGGCCATCGGCCATTTCGCGAAAATGGAAGTACGATTATTTTAATGTAATATAAATAGTCACTTTAATAAGAAAAATTTTAACGTGGAAGTTTTAAACATTTTAATCTAATCATTGACCAAAATCAAGCCGTTTTATGAACTGTTGTGAATGCAACCAACTTGTGTTTCGCGCGCTCATATTATGACCAGTTGCGAGTACCGTAAAACTCGTATTAAACTAAACAGAACTAAGCTAAGCTAAACTAAACTAAAAGAAAGAATTTTAAATAATAGAGCGTGATGCTTTACAGAATCGTAAAATATAGGTCATGCATAGAATATAGATAATACTTCCTCAACGATTGTAATACAAAAATATTACAGCAATATGTCGAAAGTCATTCTGACATTTCTAGGGCGTGCTCTTAAAAAAATCATGCTTGTAACAATAATATTTATTATCTTCATTTCCGTCGAGTAAGGATTACTTTAGAGTTTTGCCAGAGCAGTAGGCCAGCTCTTCTTCATTTTGACGACCAATGTTTCTTTGATATGGTATGTGTTCAGCGACCTTTTCAAAACTGTACAGACTTGGGAGCCTCTAATGAAATATATTGTCAGTTTCTTAAAAGACCAAACCAAGCAAGTGGCAGGCCTTGAAAACTCCCCCAAATATCCCCAAGTTTAAGAACAGCTCATCCACGATTTGAACTCGAGTCTTCCACACTTTAATTTGCCCAGCTTGATGACAGGGGAGCTAACGGCGGATCGTTAAGTGTCTTTTACTTGACCAGATGAGTTCCTTGAACTGCTGGGTGTGTGATTATGAAGTGCAATTGTGGGCCGAGTGCTTACATCATCTCCAATATATTCATCTGATTCTGTATCCTAGAAGACTCGGAGACTGATTCCACCCTAATAATTTAGTAAATTTAGTCACATTGTCTTCTGAAAACATCAGACCGCGTCGCAATTGCTCTTTCTCTAACGGTAGACAGTACGTTTTCTGTATTTGTACTATTGGTTTCCTCCGTATCTTAACTCAAGATGGCCGCGTGTCCAAGACAATTGCCAATATAGTCAGGATGAAAATTGGCTGATTGTAAATTAACAGTGATGAAACCGGTCATTGGACATACTGAACATCAAAGAATCAAGTGATTAGGTCACTTAATGAGAATGTCCCCCAATCAACCATGAGCACACAACGCGAGAGAGTCATGCTACCAAGCAGGGGAAGACCACGTAAAAACTTTGGCTGGGTGGCGTCAAAGAGGTCTTCCAGCAGAATAACATAATAATATCTACAACAAAAGCCATTCACTTAGCCTTTATCCGAACATTGTCCCTCCCCTTGTAATATAACAATACAAGAGGAAAGTAAAAGTAAAAGTGATTCTTTTCTGGCAAACTCAGGGTCCACGCGGTGTAGAGTAAGAACAACATCCGCCAACATATAAAGAAGTCCCCCCCCCCCCCCCCACCCCTTTCCCTCCCTCCAAACATAAACAGCGTGCATGCTTTTAGCTCCTGCCTTGTTGGACAGGGGATTTGAAGAAGACGCTTCATCTATTGGGCAATAGCATCGAGGTTCCTATATAAAATCAAAGTGCAATTTGTATTCAAGATTGCTGGAGAGTATTACAATCGGAGAATTTTCACGACAATAATGAGCAATTTTGTCAGACAGATGGTAACTCCTAAAATTGTATAAGGACCGAGATCAGAGTTGGTAAGGCACTAGAGGTTCGCGCCCGTGTCTCAGTCCACTTTTTTCGGAAAGCCTTCGGGTCGCCGGCATTTGTGATGTAGCCGTTAGGCGTCTCGCCGTCATACGCAGAAGACTTGCATTTGATTCACGCATGAGGATCATTTTATTGAGTATCTTGGTCTTTCTGTTGAGACAATGTACATGTACCTTAGTTTTCTCAGCCCTGGTTGGCCCTGGCAAGCAGGGCCGAAGCCTACCCGTAAATTGTCTAAATTGTGTCGATGGGGGCGTAGAAACGTACATTTAAAAAAAAGATTTTAGATCGCCAGCTCCGTTTCCTTAAATCATAATGAGATGGAAGTTAACCGAGGTATGCTAGAACTTTTTACTCAGTACACATACAAAGTGCCAACCCTGAAACAGTCAACAGCCTTTTGAAAAGGGAAATCAATCTTTTAGCTCATAGAGGACGCGCATTCTGGTCATTAGCAACTCTTGAAGACGCGCTATTTTGGGGCAGTTTAAAAAAGATGCATAACTTCGTTATTCTAACACATTTTTTCAATTCTGTTTACTTAACCTGAAACTTAAAAAGACGGGCAACATTCATATTACAAATTATGCGAATTCAGGTTCTGATTTGTGTATAATGGTTCGAAATATGCTGCAACATTGTCTTTTGTCGGCTTAGCGAGTATAATAATAATTAACGTATCCGCTCGATTCATAACGAGTTAAAAACTATAATGCTCTAGTTAAGCGTGGTCTTATGTCACTCACTTGTTTTCTGGGCCCTTTCTTCCTCCCGCGTCTGTTAGCAAGCACGTGAGAAAGCAACAGGCAGCTCGCCAGGAGCAGGATCAGAGCAGGCTGGACATAGAGCTTCATGGTTCTCTCTTGTCTCAACCCCTGCTGGAATCTCCCACAAAGATTACAACTGTTTCATAGGATGCCACACGTCCCACTACGACTGAACGATTGGAATGCCGAAGTTTGAACCCTAGTGTCCAAGACACAATGTTTTGTGTGTAGATGACGCTGAGAGCGCATCACACTGAAGTGCAGACACAGTGGACTAGCCAAGTGAGCTACGTGGGGCGTCTTCCCATCGTTTCCGACCTCCCACCTCTCAGAGTAGGGGAGACAGACAGACAGTGCTCCTTTTGTTCTTTTTCTGACAGTTAAACTGACCTTTTCGCCGTGTATTGTTACTCATGGCATTTAAAGTCAGAAAAGATGTTATATTGATTTCCATTTAAAGACCACCCTCAGCGAAACCCCATATAATAGTCTCATGAAAGAGTGCTGAACGTTTTAAAATGCTTCCTGATTATATTGATACATTTATAATTGTAGACACAATATAGATCACTTTGGAGTCGGGTGTCATCATTCACTGGACAATGAAATCAACAATAGAGTAAAAAAGAAAGGGAATTCAATGGACGTTGTGTTTTCAGTTGGAGGATCTTTGCAGAAGGCAAAGACCCAGGACCTAGTAACTGCCTCACAAAGTGCAGGTCTGAAGATACACCCGGGAAAAAACAATGTTTCTTAAGATCAACATAAGTGTCAAGGAGGACATTAAGATCAGTGAGGTGCCCACAGACAAAGTAAGCTCTTTGACATCTGAAAAGTGAAATAGGCGGCACGGGAGGAATAATTTCTAATGTCAAGACCAGGATCGAAAGAGCACGGGGAATATTCCAACAGTTGCGATCTGTTTGAAGGTCGGGACCCATCAGGACAAATACAGAGATCAAGATGTCCAATACAAATATACTAAGTGAATCGGAAACATGGACACCAACCAAGCAGAAAGTGAGCAAATAACAGTCCTCCATCAACGGCTGTTTGAGTAAGAAAATGAAAATCCACTGGCCAGACCATCAGAAACCGTGGAGGAAAACCAAACAACCAATTGACAGGGATATAACGAAAATATATGACGGTGGACTGAGTACACGCCTAGGAAACCAATCCACAATTTGACCAGACAAAGCGTAAGACGGAATCCTCAGGGGAGGGGCCGGGATGGGGGGAGAGAAGAGGACCAGGATACACCTGGAAACGAGAGCGAGAGGCAGATCTCAGGAAGGCATAATGTGAAGTACAGCTGGCTAGAAGTTGAGAAGATCGCCCCCAGACTTTAGACAGGTGAAGCGCCCTTCTATTCTTGGCTGCCTTTACCTAACACCAGGGTGAAAAAGTCAGAAGATAGTGAGGATGGGGCAGGTATTTGAATTACTTCGGCTGATTTCTTCTCAAAGGGTCCATCGTTGCACCTTCCGTCTTTTTTCCTAATTCTATGTGCCAAGTTAAGCCTTCTGTTCGCCTTTCAAAGCGAAGTGTACTGCGATGTGGAGACCAGCGCTCAGGAAGCTGCCCCTTCATTCGACACTTGACAACTTATCTCACTCTCGCTGTGCTGTCCTCACCCATCCCCACTGGCAAATTTACAGGGTAGGCCTATCTATAAACAAACAAAAAGAAAAGATGACCCACTTAAAGGGGAATGACTCGATCATCGCTACATTAATTTTTTTTAAAATCCAACCAACAAAATTCAACGTCAAGTTTGTAAATACGAAGAAAATCAATCAGTCTTCGAGAAATATCAAGTTTCAAAATTCGGAACCAAATTAGGTAAAACGCAAAATTTTACTACATGTTCGGCCCGTTCTGGTTTCAGGACAAGGAGGCGAAAACCACAACAGTCACCTCAGACTCCGACAGATATCTACACGTTCCGAGAATGTTTTGTAGAAATTTGGGGAAAATATGTTATGTTGTACATGCTTGGTTCCAGCGGGATGGGCCACAGCCCACACACCAAGAGTGGTAGTGATGTGGTTGTAAAAAAGGTTTAGGAAACGCCTTATAAGACGAAAATTTACAAATGAATGGTTACCACATTCCTCCTAGCTTGAGCCCCTTCAAGTATCAAATTTGGAGGTTTTTAAAAGGCAGGGTGTAGGGAAACAACACACAAGCAATCTCAGTTTTGATCAAGACGTCCAAACAATGAACCCAAAAACATGCCACATGGTTATTCAAAATTTCCAGTGGCGTTTTAGAGCTTGTATGGAAAGTAAATGGTCAACATCTGGAGATTGAATTAGCGAAAACCTTTCTTGAGTTATTAAGCAAGATCCATTTTGTGTAAATTTGTTCTTCAATGCACAATAAATAGTGACTATTTGAAGGAGTACAAAATTGATTAAGGTTAATTTTTAAGAAGGTGAACACTTTTGCGTTTCATTCAATTTTGGTTGAAATTTAAACCTTTTGATTTTTTCGAGCAAATGGATTGGGTTGGGGTTGTTTTTTTCATATTGACAAATGTAACGTCCTCAAGGCTGTATTTTATTTTTGAGAAATTTTGTTAAAATTCATTAAAAGATTACAGAGTTATTGCCCTTTAAGTGGCTCCTTTTTCATTTGTTTTTTAGACACCCGATATCTCTAAATAATATAGCCTTCTTGTGTTTGCTCCACCCTTTTTCGTTTTTAATCTGAACTGCGTGTTGTAACAATGGGGATACTCAGGGGCATAAACAAAAATATCGAACAAGGAGACAGCACCTGCTGAATTGGAGTGATTAATGCTCAGCTGGTCATCATAATGATTTTACATGCAGGTTTACCATACTGTAGGCCTACTTTGCTTAGCTTACTACTTACTCATTTCTATAGTCCTATATAACACAATGTAACATCTGGTTAAACATCAGTAAAAGTCTGCAAATCAGTGTTTGGTAGGTTTTCATTCTTTAAAAAAGTTTCCCTTTGTCATATTCTAATTCTCAATCTTCAAAAATGTCAGAATCGATTTTGGTATCCTAAAAACTGGATAAGAAGAACCATAGATGCGCCAAAGAGTCTGTGAATGGCCGCCATCTTGGAAAATAAATGGCCGCCATTTTAGATTTTCACGTGGCTGGCAATCGTTTATGAAACAACAACCCAGAAGTAATGTCCATGCCAATTTTGGTGCTCGTATGACAATGTGAATGAAAAATAGAGGCACAGATATATATAATATACTCCAAAGAGCCCGCAAATGGCCGCAATTTGGGAATTTGTCGTGGTAAGCGTTCTTTTATGAAACAACAGCCCAAAAGTCAAAAGAAATGTGCATGCCAATTTTGGTGCTTGTATGACAATGGGAATGAACCACAGAGGCACAGATATACCAAAGTTTGAAAGAGCCCGTAAATGGCCGCCATCTTGTAAAATGGCCACCATTTTGGATTTTCATGTGGTAAACGTTTTTTTATGAATCAACAGCCCAAAAGTAATGTGCATGCCAATTTTGGTGCTTGTATGATAATGTGAATGAACCACAGAAGCACAGATATAATACCAAAGAGCCTGCAAATGGCCGCCATCTTGGAAAATGGCCGCCATCTTGGATTTTCACGTGGTAAACGTTCGATTTATGAAACAACAGCCCAAAAGTAATATGCATGGCAATTTTGGTGCTTGTATGACAATGTGAATGATTTTACACTTAGCTGCCCCACTAACAGGGTGTTTCACAGCTGCGCGAGACGTAGTGACGTAGACTGTCGGGATCTGACTTTTCCTAGCTTGGGTCCTAAACGCCGGGAAGGTGGGAATGGGTTGGGAGAGCCGAACAGCAAATACAGTATATTTTTTTTAATCGGAAAGAAGGGGTGGGGGTGTTACGGTCATATTTTAGTAAAATCGAAAAAAAAGTTCAATATCCTTAATGATTCCCCCAAATCATAATATTGGACAGCCCTTCGTTTTCCCGGCTTTAACCCGTATTTTTTTCGTTTCTATTCATGTTCATGTTGTTTTTCCGACCGAGAAATTTGAAAATGAAATTCCCGGCTTTTTCCCGTTTTCCCGGTTGAGTGGTAACGCTGGGACAGGTCAGAGAGAGAAGGGAAGGGGAAGAAGAAAAGGAATAAATGACCAAGATCAGACAAGCTGGGAAGAGATTCCCATTCATGTTTCAAATTGTTTTAATTTTTATTTTTGTATCGGCAAAAGTACAAATAACGCAATAAGGAAATACAAGTACAATTTACATTATTAAAGACTTACAATAAAAAGAATTACATCCCCCCTTCCCCCCCCCCCCCCCCCAGAAAAAAACCTTAACAAAAAATAATAATTTTAAAATGAATCGAATAAAAACACAAACAGCAACAAGAACCTATTTAAATGATAAAAAGCAAAATAACTGAAAGCAACAAAAGATACCTTATTTCAAAATCAATTAACAAATGTTGATCACTCTGCGTTTCATCTATAAAGTATCACATCGACAAATAACGGTCATTTCAGAATAGGAAAAAAAAAAAAGAGAAAAATCACTGAAATAAGAAAAATAACTACACAATCATGTGCTGTTATTCCTGAAATGTCATCAAGCTGATATTTGTGCCAACTAGAAAACAAAATGTTAAATTTTTGTAAACACAAAACATTCCATACAGCAAAAACCAGGCTCTTATGTAGTAAACTGAGTATTGTATCATTTGATAGTTCATCGGGCACCACATATGGAAATTTATCATACAGATAAAAATAAATATTGGACCAAGATAGAATGATATCTTTTGAATACGAATATGAAGACTTTAAACTTTTCAACAGGATGTTCACATTAAGTTCTAAGACATATTCACCACATTATCAACCAAATAACACAACGTTTACTCATGATCCATGAGCCTAATAAAGCCATGACTTGTTCATGTCTCATAGTGTGCATGAGGTGCTCCAAATTGTTCCCGTCTTTCAACTATGTAGAATATAACAACTTAGAAAAAATGAAAATCAAGTATATTGTACAGTATGATGAGGTGCATTGATTGGTTTTAGTTTCATTCTTTTTCTTATTAAAGTAGTACTGGATTTAGACTAATTAAACATTTTGTATAAAAATTATGTCCTGTCTAAAATATTTAAAAGTCTTTTGCTTCTCCTGAAACCCTGTATGATGACATATAAAAGTGATGAATGGTGGCAAAGAAATGAAGCAAGACCTCTGCCAGGCCAGGATGTTACCCTGCTTCAGACTTCCCCCTCCATCAATTGATTGATTGTCTGTTTTACACCTTCACTAACACAATCTAGATCATGAATCTTTGATCCCACTTGTCAGGGCCAACTGGGCTAAATAGGATACAGCATCCCATCAGAAAACAGTGATACTCCATAAAATATTTTCCCCAACTTAGAAATCGAACAGAAGTCTCTTGCATTAAACCATAGATGCTGTCAGAGTGCTGACACTGGTACTTGATCCAGCCTAAAGGACAAGGACAAGGTAGTTAAGTCAGTCATGGTAACATATTCAGAGTTTGATAATGGTCTAACAGTCTGACCGCTCATGTCATGGACAACAGGCACACTATCATCAGTGCTTGTGAACATCAATAGTAGTGGTACCATGCAACTAAAACAAAATAAAGCAGGTGAAGTTACAAGGAGCCAAATGTGAAATACACCAATTCACTGGAAATCTCCTTTTGGGGCGAATTTTCCCCTTAATTTTTGTGTATTGTGTGCACACAATGAACCACCAAATTTATTAATGGCTTTGTACAGCTATATTTTTGTAAATTGGCATGTCATTCTTTCGAGAATATTACACCCCAAACTTCTTTCGCGATGTACAAACCATGAAAATTGGTGGCTTCCCCTTCCAAAAGGCCCCCAAGGATGATTTTGATGTCATACTTAAGGCAAACATCAGGTTTAAGCTGGAGTATATCAGGGAAAATTTAATAGTTGTATCAAAACCACAAGAAACCAAGTTCTCATTCAGACTGTCAAAAAAACACTCACCAACAATTTTTTTTAAAGTGCAAGCAATATAATTTTATGCACTAATATTTTCTCACATCAAAATGCTATATAGGTCTTAATATGATTTGATTGAACTCTTCTGTTCACACATATCACATGCGCTTTCACTTTCAAAGGCAGAAAAATATTGAAATTGCTCAACAGCCTTGCAATAAAACCTTTACTGAACACATAAAACATGGGAGAGTGGTAGAAATCCCTGGAAATAAAACACAGACTTGCATTAAAACTTCTGTGAATAAAACACAGAGGGGCGGATTGGAACCTAATTCTTTACACAAATCACCAAAAGGTAGAGACACAGTTTGCATACCCTCAAGACGATTGTCAAAGCAACACAGCAGTCCTTAGAGAGCATTGATGCAGATACAAGTGCGATCCAAAAAAACACAACATCTGCTCTTGAAAAATACTGTATCCCATGAGCTAAACATTTCTCACATAGTACACAAACAAGCATGCTTAAATGTAAAAAATGCAATGGTGTGGAATCCATTTACAATGAACTCAATTAGGTCCTAAAAATGTCACTTCAAACAGACTCATCAAAATAATTAATAAATAATTAAAAACTGCAGAAAGGTGGAACCAACACAGGTAGAAATTCAGGACAAGACAAACATTTGACGCTTCATGAAACTTCTTACAGTTATAGAGTTTTTACATTGTTTAAGTACTGAAAGAGAAATGGTCTTGTTCTTAATTTAAAAGATGCCTTCATATGAAACACTTCATATTTTTGTTCAGGTGCACTGGAAAAGAAGCTAGGGCTGAAGCTGAAAAATAGAAATGGATATTCAGCTTTCACTAACATAACAACTATACTATTGTTACCAAGGAAAAAAATTCCCGGTAACAAAAACAAACTGGCAGGTCATTTAGAATTTCATGACATAAAATCAAAAGACTGAGTAGTAAAAATTATTTGTACTTCAAAGACAGAACTAATAAAAAATATTTCTCTGTCCGTTTGACTTTCAGTTACACAGCATCATTGACAAATAAGATCCTGTATAAGATCCAGCATCAATGAAATATACAGCCAGGAAACTTGTTAGAAAAACAGCAAGACTCATGTAGACAAAGAAAGAGCAAAAGCCAACTGCCCATACCCAAACGTTCTATACAGGCTCACATGAATCCACCATCCACTACTGGAAAATTAGGAGAAAGGACAGATAGATCAGTCTATAGTCGAACTTGTCCAAGACAACCAACCATTTATTGAGGAGAAAAGTGTTCATCTTAGACAGGTGGTCTTTTGGAACAATGTCATTATGTATAATAGAAAAACTGCAAGGGGGGAGTGGTTGTTCGTACAGCTGAATGTCTTGGACAGGTAGCCATTACAGCAGGTTCAACTAATTTTACCAACATACAAAAAAAAGCAGGCACACTCTCAGACATATAGCTGTGTACATAGAAATATCGAGTATAATATATTCCTCTAACCATTTTGAGGCTTCATATTATAATCATTTTGTAATTTGGAAAATTATGAAAGATATAATAATAATAGGCAAGTAAAGTGAGTCCATCATATACTTTCTGGACATGGTACAGACAGAATTACTATAATCTGCCTCCTGATTTCCTGCCTAAAAACATGAAAGCTTTTCACACCAGAAATAGACATTTTTCTAAAACATTTCCCAAACTTTTTAGCACAAAAATAAGGGCAACAGTATTGTCATGCAAACATTCTGATAAATACAAACTTACAAACACTAAAACATCAACTTTGAGAACACATTTTGTTTGGGAGAGGACAAAAGTCATAAATGAATAAAGAGAACTTGGGCAAAACACATCTATTAGATAAAAACCTGGGGTGGAAACCATCGGCCAAGAGTCCAAAGTCTGAGATAAATTTCATGAACAAAAAAATGTTAACAATTTAGGTCGCCCCAGAGGACAACAAAAAACATAAAAATGCAAACTGCAAACGATTCAAGACCTGAAGTAGATATCATATTTAATTTAAAATTGAGCCATAAACCCCCGTTTTTTGTGTTTAGAGATACAAGTGCACATTTGCATTTTACTTTTTCAACCCTTTCAGTTACACTGATAGAATATCAAAATAAATATCTGGAATGTTGGGTTGTGGAAACATATCACAAACATGCTGGAATAATGATCTTAGCCTGATAAAGGCCAAAATCCAACAGACCCACTATGGCATTCTTTAATGGCCTACCACCATTTCAGAAGACGGTGTAAATACACCAACAAGTTTCAAAGCTGTTAAGATGAAATCTTTATAGACAGGGTCAGCAAAAACATGAAGAATTTTTAAAAAAAATCAGTTCACTCAAAACTAATTCACGACTCAGGCCATCATCTTAGTTCAACTACAATCTGTCATTATGCTTCAGGAATCATTGTAGCCAAGGACTAAAAGCTATGAATAAACCATTTATATGTTAACAGTTTTCATTTGCTTTAAGAAAAACAAAGCAGTTTTATCTTTAAAAAAGGCGTCCAATTATTTTGCCTGAGAAAACAAAATTTGTAACGTCAGACTTTTCACAAATGCTATTCCATTGCAGTGGTCAGTATAACGCAATAGATGGGCCTACTGTCTACTTTATCTCTGTATATCTTGGTGTAAATCTAGCAGTCCATCCAAAAGAGCTCAAGTGCAAGCATCCTGAGGGATCCAAGGAGGCTTTAACATTTTTGAATGGGTAAATACAGGCATAACATTACTACACAAAGATTTTTATTTCGGAATGTTGAAGAAAACAAATCTAGGCAAATACTAGATATATTGCAGTTTATGGCAAAATGGTATAATAATGGCTACATTTCACCAGAAAATGATGAGAACAACAGAGACATAGACAAGAAACAGAAGAAGCAGAAAGCCCCCCCCCCCCCCCAAAAAAAAACCATTACTAGCAGACAAAGAGCTATAAGACGACAATCTTATCTTCTACAAAGGGGGGAAACCTGAAGCCTTGGACGGATTTATGAAATGATTCTATCTTTCCATGGAAGCATCACATAATCACTCAACCAAAATATGTACTTTAATCCAAAATACAGAATTAAAGAATTTCAAGATGGGACAAAATAATATGGAAGAATCATTTGTACAAATGCCCTTTTTTTCCTAAAAACTAGAAGTTTTAAAAGCTTTCCCCTTAATATCTTAATCGGTAGGCTCTCCAGGAGCAACAGTCTAGAGAATTTCATTTCAACAGAGCAAGCTTTCTAGCTCCAACAGTTCTAACATGAATCAACAACCTGTGACGATTATCACAGCCAAATAGAATGCATGGCACTTTAACAAACCATCACATTATACTGACAAATATGAAAGAATGCACAAACACGTTTTGGTACAAACCATTTCTTCTTCCAGCTCACCCCACCTATTAACAGCAGAAACAAAAAAATAAACTAGGTACATTATTCAATAATGACACAAAATAATATTCTGAGGAGGACAGTGATTTGGTTCAGCTGACAAAAAGTTTTAAAGCAAAGAAACACAGAAAAAGAAAAAGGACCTATAAAAATATCCTTGGGGGAGACATTTAAGTCATCAAATGAGATCAAGAGAAAAAGACAAACATGGCAAAATGAACCCTACTTTATCACCAGAAACAGTGAACACAAGTGCAAATGACCACTATATTATCATCGATATGGCATTAAAGTAAGTACCGATATTGTACTAAACATTTGAGACATCCCTTGGAAAAATAGATTCTTCCAAAGTGTGTGCCACTACTTGTCGTATATCTCTGTATTTTATTTCTATCACTAATACAAAAGGTATTCTCTGTAATCTTATTTTCAACATTATGAAATAGAATAACAATGAAACCAGATTTTTTAAAATCCAATTCTAAAATGAACACAAAAGCATAACATGCCTGTTGACTGATCCCCAAGCAAATAAATAAAATGGTATATAAAATCATAACCTGAAACAGAGCAGCAAACCAAGATGTGATAAAAGTTCACATTTCTATGAGTTGGTATTTTGTTTCTCATTTCACCAATCCAATACATGGACCTAATTGAGACAATGTTAAAAAGACACAGAAAAACAAACCTCAGTTTAACAAAAGAACCATCTACTCCATTTCCCTACTTCTTTCTAATATGTTCATGGAATACAAGTTGGTATCATCGTTTCCCTTATCCATGAGTGCAAGTTCTTTACACATTTATCATCCATATTCCGATATTATGTTGTCTATGAATTGACCAGACAGAAAAACAGTGGAATTTAAATCGTTTTTGATGATATACTCCTCAGTTGATTTTTATACAACAAAAAATAAAACACCTGTAACAAAAGGAATTCAGATATTACAATTTTTCAAAACAGTACTTAAAGACATCTTATTCAGCTTCATAATTATGTTAGTCAAAAACCATTGTCGGTATCCATTACTATATTTTTCCGTTCACATCTCTTCGCAACAAATAGCAACAGTCAACACAATATGTAACTTCCAATTTGGAAAGACATTCTACAATTAATTAAATTGTAAACATTTCAATTGACTTCAAAGACAATATAAAACCAGAAGGTACAACAAACTGAAACGAAACGAACTGGTTTAATGTTAAAAACAACCACAATTTACAGACTCATGGCACATGACAGAACAAAATAATCATTTCTTGTGAGTACAGATCTGCTGTCAAAAGGCAGGGTGATGAAACTGCACATTTCATGATTTTAAGAAAAATGCTGAAAAAAATGTTGACATTATTGAAATCAGCCACTTGCGTAGATATACCACTTTGAAAACTGCTATTTTGGATGTAAAAACATCATCCGACTCTTGAAACAAGAAGGATATGTGGCAAGACTAGTGAAAAAGGGCAATAAAACAAAAAAACTCAACTCTTTCAGATATTTCCCTTTGCCTTGGGGCGGCAGAGATGTGGGGTCCGCAAACAGGGAATTTGAGAGTGAATGTTAACTTGACAAAAAACACAGGGCTACTGGTACTACCCTTCTTACATAGAAACTGGCCACTACATCCCAGAACTGACTATATGCCAGTACTATTTACACAATTACTATTACCACGATATTTGAATTTCGATTTCAGTTTGCAATTAGTTATATTTGTAGGCCCAAAGAACATATATCGGAAAAAAAAAAAGGTGACTGCCATTTTAGTTTCAGGAATCTGCGTTTCTGAGAAACTTTCAGTAGAATATCGCACACTCCTCTGTAGAGACCAAAACATTTCAGCATGTTTTTAAAAATTCTTCATAATCATTAAATGATATACTTTTTAAGCCCTATTTAATGTCCATATTCTCATTCAGAAATTTTCCTATACCTTGGAGCACTAGCTATGCTCTCATCACCTCCATGACAACACGGCAAACAACAACAAAAAGATCTGCAAAAACCATTTGAGCTTCCAGTGGCATTTTCCTGGCTGTTCTGCATTCGTGCAAAATAAATAAACACCTGCTCAAGAGATGTCTGACTCACAAGATAGTCCTCGATTCCCAGTTTCTCTTTGGCACGTTCCATCTCACCAAACACCTGTGCCCAGGACAAGCTGGTGTCCCTGATGTGATAGTTCACCATGTTCTCATGAACGTCCGTCAGTGTGCTGTGGGGGAATGTCTGTTCCATGAATTCTCGTAGAGGACCCAGGTTTGGCAGCCCAGCCGCACCATCGTGTTCCTCTGGTATGGCAACTTTAGCTGTGAAGGTATAGCCTTCGCCAAACTTGTTCTTGAGGTGTTGGATGCTGCCAAGGCACTTGAATTGTCCGTTCACCATGATAGCTAGGCGGGTGCAGAGAGCTTCACACTCTTCCATACTGTTGAAGAAATATGAAAAAACAAATCTTTTAAACAGGAAATGAAGAAAGCTTATCACTGGAATAATAAGCATACTAGAGTATAGACAAACCCTCTCCTGAAACAAGCTAAAGCAATATTTCCTTCTTTCCCTAAATTTGTTTGGCTAAACACGCAATGAATTAGGCAGTGTGAAACTGCAAGGAGCAGGTACCATCAGAATGCATGGGGAAACCACAAAAAACTTAGGTGTTTGAAGTAAAGATCTGGGCCTCATATTTAATATCTTCCCTTGTTTTGAAATCTTCTATTTGCATATATAAATCAATCAGTCCTATATAAATTCTGTATCCAATAACCAGCCCATAGGACTGGACAGAATCATCTTCATCAAATCTGGTTTCTGGAAACCCAAAAACTCCAGTAGAGAAAAGAAAAAGTCACCTGTGAGACGTGAGCACGAGAGTGCGCCCGCTGTCCCTCACCATGGACAGCACCTCCCACAGCATGCGACGAGCCATGGGGTCCATTCCAGTTGTTGGTTCATCCAAAAAGACCACGTCCGGATCCCCGATCAGAGCTATGGCTGTGCTCAGTTTCCTCTTGTTGCCTCCACTAAAGAGAAAAATGTAAAACTTTCAAATGGTTTCTTTTTTCTCCCCCCAAAAAATAACGAATAGAATTAACTTTAATAATCCCCTCAGCCCACAGGGTAACTCCCCCCCCCTCCTCTCCCCCACGCCACCAGGATCAGAGTACCCGGGCTCTTTAACTCCTTATCTCTGGCAAGGCACTCCCAGCGGCTCGCGGTCGGAATCGAGGTCACATTCCTTTATGAAGACAATTTTGACACATTATTAGTTCTCAGAAATTTCCGAAAACAAAGTCTCTTTTACCAGGAGTTCTTTCATAAGATGAAGAACTATCAAAACAGCTTCATTAAAATTTAAGTCGTCGTCCTTTTTCGTATACGCATTTCTACTCAGGTTCCGACAATTATGTCGGAAACGCCGACGTCGGCAGTTGGCCGTCAGCACGAAAACGAAAGTGCCGACAAAGCCGACGGGAGAAAAGGGGGGGCGCTGGCAGTCGGCCAGGCCTCGCACTAAGCACATTGACTGATGCAGGTGGGCCTAGCGATAGCATTGGCCGGCTCACGGGTCGGGTGGCGATTGTTGGATTTCAGACGATTGTCCGTAAACATGCAGGTCTATTCATTTGTTTTGATTTAATGACTGATTTAGAGACATACAAGTCACTTTTAGATTTCATATCAAAAGAAGCCCCAGCATAGTAGTTTTCCCTCTCAGGAGACTTAAGATGATTGCTAGATCAACACCACCTCATGAAGGAACATGCATTCCCTGTGTGTGGACCTTGACACATATAGCCTAGCTCTGATGCGGCAGAAATTTCCAATTTGAATTTATATAAAGATCAGATGAGTATGAATTTGTATGTACACACACACACACACATACATCTACAAAGAGAGAGAGAGAGAGAGAGAGAGAGAGAGAGAGAGAGATGACTCACAGATTCATAGCTCTAAATACACATACAAGTAAATCACCAATAAAAAGACACTTTTCAAACACGGATCACACAGCAGAATCATTTCCCTTGATGTTGGACTGTCAGAGCTATTTCACAGAGGAACTCCATTAAACCACCTGCCCCATTGCTACGCCAACTTCATGCTCGTCCCAAGAGTGGCAGTACAACGGAGTTTGACTGTAGAAGTCCAGCAGAGACTGACTGATAATAATAATAATAATAATAATAATAGATAGCATTTGTATAGCGCATATCCCCGCTCAACAGCAGGCTCTATGTGCTTTACACTATATTATTACCCCAGCAGACCATAGAACACTCCGAAACATTCTCAGCTTCCCGGGAAGCATATAGTGCGAGCAGCCGATCAAGCGCTCAAACACTAACAAACTGACAAGATCTTTCGCTGTCTATAGCCGGGTACCCATTCCCACCTGGGTGAAATGAGGAAAATTCGTGTAAAGTGCCTTTCCCAAGGACACAACGTCGGGCCCTTGACGGGATGCGAACCCACGACCTTATGGTTGCGAGTCTGAGAGCCTAACCACTAGGCCACCGACGATGATAGCAAATACGTTATGCCTCCATCAACACAATTTGCATCATTTAGGAGGTGAGCTCACGCCATTCCTGTCGGAGTCGAATAGGGTACAGGCTACGACCTCCGTCGAGGTGTCTTTTTTCTACATCACATACACAGCGAGGTCTTGAAAACAAGAAGGCTTAGATCGCCAGGCGGGAAGATGAGACATTGGAAAGCTTTGAACTGTCCGTAATTTAATAATCTAATGAGAATGTCACGTTTTTTTGGTGTTTTTTTTTTCTTGTTGTTTTTTTTTTGGAGGGTGTTCATAGTGTGCTGCTATGATTTATCAATTCATGTTTTGTTATTTGGTTTTGATCACAAAACAAGTAGTAGCATGGAAACCACCAAATAAACAGCTAAAATCTCCCTTAAACCTCATTCAGTGCAGTCACTGCATCTACCCGAGTCTGAGGTTGAAAATAGTTTCCCTTTTTTCAGCTACCAAAGCTTGGCAGCTCTCCACATTTTATTAATAACTAGAAACAAGTTACACAAGGTCTTTGTTGTTGTTGTTAGCGATCCAGGTTACACAAGGTCAAGCATCCAATCTTCCATCGTACAAGCCAACAAACAGCAAGTAAGAAGTCGTGTCCCCTTTTAGGTGCTTTTTCAAAGCACTCTGCTTTATACTAAATCTACTTAGCACAAAGAAAATCTCTGGTATTGGGAAGTTGATCAGAGCTCAGTGTCAATCCTTCTTCACCTGTAGGTCTGGCACTGCTTGTCTGCATACTGGGTCAAGGTGAGAGCTGCCATCATGTTCTCCACAGCCTCGGGAATCTCTTTCTCGACCACACCCCGGAGGCGGGCAAACAAGGTCAAGGTCTCTCGCCCAGTCAGCTGGTCAATGAGTGCATCAAACTGCGGGCAGTACCCAAGTCTCTTCCGGGCCTGAGCATGAGAGAGAGGAGAATATACAAATTAGCACACAACCCTGTCAGAAAGGACTTTTGTTTTCATAATAGTTTTACGGCACTTGAAACACAATTAGGTCATGTAAGTGCCGAAGATTAGGTGTTACAAGAGAGTAACAAGTACAACAAAGAGGAAGGAGAGATAAGCGTGAAAGACTTTGGATAGGAAAGAAGGAGCAAACCACAACAGAGCACCCGCCAACCATCCACTCAGAAAGGACTGAAGTGGGTGAGGAGTGCAACTCTAGAGAAGATGAAAAAATTGACCAAAAAAACTCATGTTATTGCATGCACAAGGCAGACTAGACAGCTAGGTTGTCTCCTGCAGAGAAAATAACCTACACAATGTGATTTCCCTTCCTACAAACATTTTAAAAAGTAAGCACTTCAAATGCCTCCAGAACAGGAAAAATAAATGTCTCACTTTGAGATGAAATTGGGTGCTTATCAAATTAATGAAATTGAAGAAACCAACATATTTCTGACTGTTGGGCAATACTTTTAGAATGCCTTTTTTTCTGCTCAGCACTTTTTGATTCCACTTAAAAACACATGTCGGAGTGAATTTTTATGAAAAAAGTTGATCAAATCACACAAAAAATGTAAATCTGCAGTTTCCAAGGGCACTTAAGCTTTGGAGTCACTAATCTTTGGAGGTCATTTTCTTACTAATTTCACCTGTGACACCAGATGACTCCCACTTCCTTCAATCTCAAATATGTTAACTTCCGTTCAAGAAAGATGGGTACCTTTTTTTATCAAAAGCAAGACGAATGAACAAGCTTTAAGATTATACCTATATTTCCAAATGCCCGAAAATTGATGAGCCCCTGATTCCATTATGTCGGGACACAAATAGAGTTACACCTGTCAAAGACAACCACTCATTGTCAATAAGAAAATGGTCATCTTAGACAGCTGCACTTCTTGGATAGCGTCATTACTGTCCTTATATTACGTCAGGAAAAAAAGACAAAGTGGAAATTAGGGAGTGGTCATTTGTGCAGGTCATTGTTTTGGATTGGTGGTCATTAGAGAAGGTTCCAAGGTACATAAATCTCAAAGAAAGGTGGTTATCAACTCAGAGGTAAAGGGCATGCTAAGCGTACCCTCATACCGAAACACCAGGCTCAATAACCCTTTCATCAATGCACGTCAGTGGAAAACAAAGAGTTTTTCTCAGCTCTCTCATCATGCTGTGAATCACATAATATGAGGAACTCAGACAATCTGAGTGACCTCTACAACTAATATTATTATTATCATAACTATTATTATCATTATTATTATTATTGTTATTACTATTATTAACATTATTAGGAGAAGGAGCAGGAGAGGGAGAGGGAGAAGAAGAAGAAAAAGAAGAAGAAGAAGAAGAAGAAGAAGAAGAAGAAGAAAAAGAAGAAGCAGAAGAAAAGGAGAAAGAGAAGGAGGAGGAGAAGGAGGAGGAGAAGGAGGAAGACAACAAGAACATCAACAACAACAAATAGAACCAAAAAAAAACACACAAAAAAAAAAGCAAAAAGCATGAGGCCACCTATCCTACCATCTCTGTCTCTGTCTTGAGGTTGTAAGAGTCGAGGTAGGCCTGACCGCTGCTGATACTGGAGTCCCCAGTGAGCATCATGAAAGTGCTGGTCTTGCCCGCCCCGTTGATGCCCAGCAGGCCGAAGCACTCCCCAGGCGGGATCCCCACACTCAAGTGGTCAACGGCACGGAACTGACCATAGTACTTGGTCAGGTTGTTTAGCACCAGTTTCTCTGATCTGAGAAATAAAAGCCACGGGTCACAAGGGTCACAGAGGGCAGTACTTATGGGGGAGTGTGCGATGTAACTTTCCCAAGTGAGTATTGAACTAGTAATATCCTTTGCATGCAATGGAAAAGAGCCTAACAGTTACACTACAGACGATGGTGGTGTCCATTTGTCCTTGAACATGATATGTTTGTTTGTTTGAGAAAAGAGAATCACATCAAACAATTATGCTCAGTTAGTGCAAGGAAAAAGTAAGACAGACAAAACAACAAAGGGAAAGTAAGAGAAGTTGGTCCTACCAGAGTGGCGATCTCCAACCTACCCCTTTCCGGAACAGATATAGTCATTATTGTGCTACTCTGAAGCAAACTGAAGCTCAACAAACTCTCTCTTACATCAGCAGTTACAACTGTTTCCTAGTATCTGTAGGTTGGTTCCTACTGGTAAAGTCAAAGTAGCCCATTTCCAGTAAAAAAAACACCTATATATTGGTAATGGGACAATAATATCAGTATAACACGGAAAGGTCGAACACAGAAGACTCAAAATAACGCTAATGCATCTGTCCAACTGTGCCTGAGGTCCAGTTTTTTTTTTTCTACTTTATCTTTATAAGATATCCCTCAAACTACCGAGGCCGGTCCCCACGAATATACATATGTGTCACGACGCAGTGGAATCAGGCTCTCGTCAATTTGGGGGCATATGGAGTTATTGGTATCATCTTAAAAGCTTGTCCATTTGCCTTGTTTTTGATGAAAACAGTATCTATTTATCTTGAATACAAGTCAAGACATTGATGATTGAAGGAGGAGGGGTGGCCTGGTTTCAGAGGTAAAGTTAACGAGAAAATGGCCGCCAAAGTTGAGTTATTTCCTATGCTTGAGAGCCCATGGAAACTGAAAATTTAAATCTCTTATGCCTTCAATCGACGTTTTGCAGCACAATCCACACAGAAATGTGTTCTTTAAAGGGCATGAAAATAGTGAGCCAAAAAACAAAAATTCTATAAAAATTCCCAAACCAGCAGAAAAATGCCAGTTTCTTCACTTTCACTATTTTGACGAGCGCCTGATTTCACCATGCTGCCTCACATATATATACATTCCATTTGTCATTTTGCTGTTTTCCCACACAATGAACCAATTCCTACGCCAAGACACTTCTCTGTAATAAAAAACTAAACATTACACAAAGGTCACCTGACAATTGCCTGGCGATCCATATTGTCGATGCGCCCTCTCTCCCTGGCAACATCTTCGTCCTCCTGCACCACACTGTCCCGACTCAGTTGCGATGTGAATACTGCACCCGGAGGGGGGACTTCTGTCCTCTCACTCCCCGTCATCTTATACCACAACTGAGGACATCAAACATTATCGCAAGAGTACTAAATTATACAGAAGAATAACTAAATATTTATTTTTCCTATAATCTATCACTTTGAATTTGAGTAAAACAACCACAGTCAGGGAGGAATGAGACATTCAGTGAGAAGTCAGGATACAAAGAGTTAAAGCAGGGGAATTACACACAAGAAATAGATTTTTTTGAAAAGATATAAACATCAGTGGAGAAAAACAAGCTGAGATTTTGGAAAAAAAACTGCTATTCACAATAATTAAGGTTGAAAAGCAGGAGCAAAACTATGCATACATCTCAATCACCTGTGTCACAATTTATTTCAGGTAAAAAGAAATAATATTTTCGAATCTTTTATTACAATTTGTTTCACAATGTCAAAAGAAAGGGCGCACAAATCAAACACTATGAGTAACACATAAATATGAAATAAAACCACCCAAAAACGCACCACAGCAGGTCACCAGAAACTCAACCTTATTTTTTGGAGATAGAGTAAAAGTGTCTTGCTCAAGGATATACCACACTGACTTTTTCAAGTGACTGAGCTCACTCATCCATCACTCAAAAACGTAGGCAGGTATCCGTATGAGACAGTAAAAACACAAAACTTCCATCCATTTGCTCACGAAATAATAAGGGGAAAAGGTACATTAAAGATTTTAACTCACTTTCTTTAACCAGCCATACTCAAAGGAAAATATCAGAACCCAAAGACACATTCCCTGCACAGTCAAGAAGAAAAGAAAACGTCCAATTCCGCCTTTCTCCCATCCAAGATAGTCTCTGTTGAAAGTCAGGCAGAATTCCCCACAGATTCCTGGGAAAATGTAAGACGAATCAACAGTGAAAATCAAACATTGGAAAAGAAACAACGGCCACAACTGTCTCAAGGTAAGTCAGAGGGAGGTATAATGTAGTTAGATTGATTTATCAAAAGAAAGCTAATGCCTTCAAACCACTTTAGAAGAATTTTTAGTTATGTGAAAGATTTTTATCAATGCACAGGAAAAGTTGATGAAATACCTTTCCAAAATTTGAAAACAACAATCTTATCCGTCCATCATCATGGACCCCACAAAAAATCATCCCCACAAAAGAATCTCCTGCAGCACTATATAGTTTACAGTTAGCAACATAGATGAGCTGTGAGTTTCTCTCCATCCACCTCAAATACCTGGTACATTTGACTGAGGCAGTTTTTCAAAGGTATATACAGTGGAGTCCGCTTGAAGTGAACTCTTTGGGACCAGTAGAAAGTGTTCACTTTATCTGAGGTTCAGTTGAACCATTTTGGTAGGGTGGAGGCCTAGAAACAGTAGCTATGCGCAGTGGTGGGTCTAGAGTGGAGGGACAACACAGAGGGCAAGCCTAGACTAGAGCTCTTTCTTTCTGATAGAGATTGCCGTCATCAACGGCGAGCTGAGATTTGTCTGCCAAGGCCCGAGGCAATTAATTTGTGACACGGTCGGTCCGTTCTTCGCTTTCACTCATTTCGGGCGTTCACTTTATCCGATTTCCCCATGAAATTGGTTCATTTTATCCACTATTCTTTTACTTAAACCAGTGGTTTTCAAAGTGAGCGCTACACCGCCCGGGGCGGTGGCGATAGTTTGGGGGGCGCTGTGACGAAATTGGGTGATTGGGGGGCGGTGGTGGGCTTTAAGGGGGCGGTGTGAAATTTTCATGAAATGCAACATAAAAAATGGTAAAGGGAAAGAAGCCACAACAAAAACAAAAACAAAAATTGATAACTTAGGCATAGTTTACAATACTACTTATTACTAAGAACTTTCTTTCCCAGCCAGCAAATCTGACAAAGATCTGGCGTACTTCAAAACTCTAAAGATCAATTTTCAGAAGTAAAAATCGAATAAATCGATGTTTGCAGCCGACATCGATCAAGCTGATGAAGACTTACGAGCAACTTATAATTCATCTCTGCTAA
>NW_004797745.1:420556-435556 GCF_000002075.1 Aplysia californica
CAAGCTGATATGATTGTGAAGACAATGTTTACTGATATCTTTTAACTGGAAATTCCAGACTGGGTACTGGACCCACTCAATACTGGAACAGATGGTGACTTGACATTGGCAATTGAAGAAGAGCTGACAGTGAAAAGTGACTTTGAAATCAAACCATTGTTCAAAAAGTCGTACCTGTCATTCTGGTTGAAAACTACTGTGCAAGACAAATATCCCTCCCTGAGTCCCTGTGAGAAAATATCAAGTTGTTGTTCATCGCTTTTCCCACCTCCCGTCTAGTAGAAAGGGGATTTTGTGCAGTGACAAGGTTGCTGACGAAGCAGAGGAAAAAACTAAGGATCACAGAGCGTGGTGATTAGCGTCTGCTACTGACCAATCTGAAACCTGACGTTGATAAGTTGGTTTCGTCTCACCAAGTCCGTACTTCCCATTAGCGCAGTGTCAATGACTTATTTGTATATGTTTACTCCGTAGTTTACCCTTACCTGATACCTGAATACGTCTTTTTCGCAAAATACCCATTTGTTTAATAGAGTTTGTTATGAGCATGTGCTTCCACTGCTCATGAAACTGATGATGATGATGACGGCGATGATTACGATGATGGTGATAATTACAGACTAAGATCCATGCATACTTTTTATTTCATGTGGTTTCTCACATTTGAACAGCTTAATAACATTTTTATGCTCTACAAATGAGATATTTGATATACAAATCTCAGGCAACTTTATTGCAGCACCTTGATGGGAGAAAACGTTTCATAAAAATAATGTCAATCTGTTTTCAAACTAATGATCACTGTTTTTGGGTTCTTTTTTTAGTGTTTTGCTTCTGCAAATGTCATAATACTTGTTTTACTTTTATTAATGCCAACAACACTGGTCGCTTAATACCGATGATACATATGCATAAAATGACAGTATTTTGTTCTCAGTGCCCTTGCATGACATTGAAGAAAAATGTGTTTTATTACCTCTCGTACACACTTAATTTAACACTCTGTAATGATGGTGATTTGTGACGCAACTAATATTCAAAACCAAATCATAAGAATTTAGGCACCTTATTTTGTACCCTACTTTTTGAGCTCTCTCTTTAATTGTGATTGTTATTATATTATGCATGTCCCTATGTCGTATTGATGGTTGGGGCGGAGTAGGGGGCGCTCGGACTCTGCCGGATGAAAAAGGGGGCGGTGGGCGAAAAAAGTTTGAAAACCACTGACTTAAACAAATAGCGTTTCAATTGGGACCACAGAATATCATTCACTTTTACAGATTGTTCAAGTAAAGCGTGTTCACTTTAGGTGGACTCCAATGTAGATAAGTCTCTTTGAATGCTTCGAATTTAGTTTACTTTGTTGACTTATATTATAAGGTATCACATGTTCAAGTTCAAAGACACAAAAAGAGCCTGTATTCATAACCGCTAGGGTTGGCTCTGACTGTAAGGTCAAACCAACCATCTTCTACATTATCTAAATTTGGCAATGAGGTCTGAGGTTATCAAAAAATAATATACCATTAAAAAAAAGATATGTCTGTTTGTCACTCCTCAGTACTTTACAGTAATTTACGGGATAGTGCCCTTTTGCCTTCATGACCACAATACTGTTCGCAGCCAATTCTTGTTCCTTCTGTTCTAAAATGCCACCTTTCAGACAAACACACATATACACACATGCAAACATACAGAGTAAATATTCCCTGCTCTTGACTAACATTAATCAGTATAACGGTTTTGGGGGTTTTTTCTTTCCTCACCAGGACAACAGGGATTGGAGATGTTCATGAACTGAGAGAACTTGCAAAATTCAGCGCTGCTGTACTCCGGGGTGCAGATGGCGAGAGCCTGGTGGTTCTCGTAGAACTCATAGAGGCTCTGGGCCAGGGAAAAGTTTGGGAAAAGCACCATGAAGGTCCACTCAAGAATCACGCTCACGTCCTCCAGCCCTATTTGTGGGATGCTCAGGATGACCACCACTAGCATGGTCGTCACACCTGTTGAGAGATGTCATCGGGTCAAGGGTCATGGGGCCAGAATTGATGAGTCACAATAAACAATAATGAATAGCAGGAGAAGTTTCTATCCATCTTTCAAATAACCAATCATAATTGTTTCTCGCACTCAATTTTTCTTATTAATACATTGAAGATACACCTATTTCAGCTAGGCTGACATTAAGAATATGTTTGTTTTAAATGAAGTTTGATAAAATTGCCATTGGCTTCAGAAATTACCAAAGTATGTTACATTTTTAAAAGTGCTATTATGTCTTGCACGAGTAAAAATAGGTAAATTTTATTGAGCAGATACCAGGATCATAAAACTTAACCTAGGAAAATACCAATAAGCATGTATAACCCAAGAAATGTCTTCAGTTTAGAACTAAGGAACACTGATTTCATGACAATATCCTCTCCATAAAGCTCACTGTTTTAAGTTTCGTTAGTACGGTTCAAGTCATTTTTAAAAAATTAAATGAAAGGTAATTCTGAATTGCAGCTAAGATTTTAGTTAGAGTTTTACAGCACTCGCAAAACAATTACGTCATATAAGTGTTGAAGATTAGTGATGTTACAAGAGTGACAAACACAAACAAGAAGAAGGAGAGATCTGGACTATAGGGCACCTGTCAACCAACCGTAATTGCAGCTAAGAGAATATACCCCTGCGGTTATCCCTGTGGTTAGTTTAAAAACCTTTCGACACTGTAAGGTTATTCAAGAGGCTGGGCCATGGAATTTAACATCCATCTCTGATAGCACTGATTTAAATGGGTGGAGAGACTTAAAAACACCCAAAACAACCCAAATTTAAAAAGCATCTGAAGGGGATTTCAACCAGGGCTATCCAATCTGTAGTCCAGCATGATATCAACGGAGCTAACAGCGGGCCCAATTGCTAGCATGATGTGCCAGTTTCCCAACATAGCAAGCAGGCATCGAGTCAAATCTATTCATACAGCACCCTTCTGGCTGCTCACACAGTCTAAGCAACTGTGTTTGCCTTTCTCAAACAGTATGATAAGGAATTCTTAACAATAGGGATGCGGCAACACTTCTGGAAAATCTACTAAGAAAACAGTTTGCACGGCTAGGACCACAAAATAATTCCCTTTATGTTTTCAAAAGGCAGGGAACTTTTTCTAAATAAAAAATTCAAAATACCTAGCACAGCTGGCCCTTACCTGTAAGAATGTTGAACATGGTGATCCACACATATGCAGTCGATGGCACAGTAAAGGCAAACGAGAATAAATACATGTATGGCAGCATGGACCATCCATACAGGAAAAACATCAAGAGGATATCCAGCCAGTGCAAGTCTTCTGTGTAAGGCTCAATGGAGAAAATGAAGAAACAGATGACAATCACAATGCAAGGAATGATGTAGTTAACTAGATCCCAGCACACTGTAGACAGCCAGAAGTTGGCTGGGTAGACACCAGACACGAACTGGATATGTTTGGCTTTGGTAGCTCGCTCCTTCACCAGGAAAAGGACGAAGCTACTAGCTAAGAAGGCCATGCCAAAGCCTACGTTGAAGCCAAACATGAAAGCTGAAGGGTCCCTCAAGCTTTTTTGGTCTCGAGCCTGTTCAGAAAAAAGTAGTATCCTTCATCATTTTTTGGTGGGGTTGAGAAGAAGTACATTGGGGATAAAAAAAAAAAAAAGATTTATTCAAATTACTCAAGAAATAAATGAGTCTGTAAATGCAGTGATCAGACAGTTTCTAAAATGCAAATTGTTAGCCAGATTTATTTGCAGTGTCTCAGTCAGTGATATCAGTCCCATGAGCTTGAAAAATATTTTGTTGAAATTTGAAGTCTTAGTACTCTTAGTGTGGGAAAAAAAGAAGAAAAGATACTTAATGTTGGAACAATTGTTAAAAGAAAGCAGCAGTTTTTTCTCCCTCTAAAAATTTTGTTTTTAGGGCGGACAAATAGAACAGCTTGCCAACAAAATAAGTCTGTAATTTGTATTATGTGCCCCTTTGTAAAAAACTGACGATACCAATACCATAACACCAGCAACAATAACAATGCTACAACAACAGTAACAACACCTTTATCACATCCCACACTAAAGTACATAGCTTGATACTCCAATATTGACATACCTTATCGGATGAAAGTCTTGGGAGCGGGTCATTTGTCGTAAGAATTTCATATTCAGAGCTGTTGGTGTAGTATTTGATAAGTCCATCATACATAGCAGCAAATGAAATGGCAATACTATGAAAGCCCTGGTTGTTGTAGTAGGCTGTTACAACCGAGCGTTTTTGAGCACTCTTGTTAAACTCTGCAGCAACCTGATAACGCAGATTATATGCTGCCACGTTTGCCTCACCTTGGTCAATCAAAAATTTAACAACGCTTGGATCGTCCTTATATCCAGGAGTGTCATCAACATTTATAGGGTGGGTGTCAGGCTGGTTACGGAACAGGGAGCCATAGACTTGAGCAAGCTTTGACCAATCTTTCACTGACGAGTACGGTACAAAGTTCGAACCATACTGATCAGCGGTGAGTGGTAGAGGAGGCATGTCGATGAATGATGGCATGGTCTTGAGCACGATGATTCCCATGACTGTGAAGAAAAGCGGCACCACCAGCTGGGTCACTGTGATTAGTTTGTTGCGCAGCGTGTGCAGCACCCGCTTTAAGAGCATGGCCCAAAACTGCTGCGCGAAAAGAGAGACACGATGGTTCTTGGACAGACGTTTCGACAAATCTGAAAAAAAAGCATTGCTGCGTCAAAACATTTCCTCATGCCTGAAGAAAAAGAAAATGTATTCCACCCTTTTTTCCATTCTATTGTTGGTATGATGAAGTGAGACGGAATGAAGGATAGAGAGAAAGTCTCAAGGTTATCGCCACAAAGAGTTAGTTTAGTTTAGTGTGGGATTTTACGGCGCTCGCAACTGCATAAGGTTATATGAGCGCGCGAAACACAAGTTATTTCTTCATTTGCAGTTCACTGCACGGCTGGGCTTGGGTCATTTGTTCTTAAAACGTTAAAAAAAAAAAAATTTGGTGTAAATATAAATTCAGACTAAAACAACTTTCATAAAAATTTTTAATAATATAATTTTGTTCTATACTGCAATTTTCCATAAAGGCCAAAGGCCTACATAAAATCAAAAATTCTGTTGGGATCAACGACGTAAAAAAGTCTTGCAATTTTTTGCATTTTAAGTATTTCCTTCGGATCTCTCCAAAGTCTAGACATTAGGTTAAAATGAGTCTAATGGTAAAATTCGTGTCGCATCCGACACAGAACGGCTTCTCATCTCCCTGTAGGAGGTACTAGTGTGTCAGGGCCGTGTGTCCAATGCGAAATCGAGTAAAAATGACTTTGTCTCTTCTAGAGAGGTCCGAAGGATTCCGTGGTCCCAGTTTGGGTTTTATATTATAGAGTTTGTTATTTTTCTGTTTTTTCCAGTGGCTCTCCCACAGACTGGATGTGTACTTTTTGACTTTATTTTTGAAGTCAGTCTGTGGGAGAGTGTCCGTCGTTGATCCCAACAGAAGGGATAAGGATTTCTTCGCCAGGTCATCTACCTGCTCGTTTCTTCGGATGCCCACATGGCTAGGTATCCATGCGAACATATTTTTTCCTGTTTCAGATAGGGTGTGAATTTTCTGTGGTAGCCTAACTATTTTTGGGTGTAGGGGTGTGTAGTTTGTGAGTGAGGTGATGCAAGACAGAGAGTCAGAAAGGATAAAGAAAGATCTGTTAGGAGAATTTTCTACCGAGTCCAGTGCCATGTCAATGGCAGTGGCCTCCGCAGAGAAAATGGAAGCTTCAGGATGGAGTCTCCTCTGGTGTGTACTGTTGGAAGATAGGGCTGCGGCGCCCACATTATTGTCTTTTTTTGGAGCCATCAGCGAAGATAAGCTCCGCACCCAGGTATTTATCTATTAGTTTTTTGTATTCTGCTTTAAAAGTTATGGTGTTTGTGCTTTCTTTGTTGTGTGTGGTCAGCTATAAGTCTACTTTTGCCTTGGTGAGGTGCCACAGAGGGAGTTCGGGGAACAAAAATTGTTGGATGTCTTGTTTGGAAAAGTGTAAGTTTTTGAGGTCCTCAAGGATTCTGAGGCCGAAGGGTGTCAAAGAGTTTTTCGTTGTTTTGGATTTCGTTTATGGTTTCTGGGTTTATTTTAAAAATGCAGTTGTGCACTGGATTTTCTGGTGTTGAGCTCTGTTTAATTGTGTATTGTAGTGAAAGTTGTGTGCGTTTGAGAGAGAGTGATGGTATGTTTGCCTCGGCCTGGAGGCTCTCTACCGGGGAAGTGCGGAAAGCCCCCAGAGCGAGGCGGAGTCCTTGGTCTTGTACTGGGTCTAGCATTTTCAGGATGTGTGGTTTTGCCGATCCATAGACTTGACAGCCGTAGTCAAGCCTCACCACAAAGAGGTATACACATTACAAGTAAATATGAATAGCTTCAGAATTCAAATTTCAACGGAGATAGCAAGTAAAACACAAAGTCAAATTTGTTGACTAATGCACCAAGTCGGAGATGTATATCTACATGAAATCATTTCACATACAGTCGAAATAGTGTAAGACAGCCACCCATTGTCCAGGTGAAAAATTGCCATCTTACAGTGTAATTACAATTTATTAATTTTTTGTTTGTTCATTTTTTTTCGGGGTGGAAGGGCCATTGGTACAGGTGATCGTCTTATACAGTTGGACGTTAGAGTAGGTTCAACTGTACTTACTCAAAATCTGCGGAGACCAGTTGACATCCTCATCTCTCAGGTCAAAGAAAATCGGTGCTGCTCCGTTCCTATTTGAAGGTTGAGTCACTGCCACAGGGGGCACAGAGTTACCATTGCTCATGCTGCCATAGCCGTCACCACTGGTCCTCAGCAAAGGCTGGCTGTCCAAGCCGCTGTCCCCACTAGAACTCGATGCTGGACGATTGATGACGGTCTTATTGATTCCAGTGTGGAGTCTTTCCTTGACTTCTTCATCGTCTGACTCCCCAACCCTTTGAGGACGACACAGCAAGAGAAGAGGGTATTGAAATTAAATGTAAGAAAAACTGAAGTTTACCAATCTTTTCTGGGGGGGAAAAAACTTGATACGTTGTCATATTCAGAAAATTACAGATCAAGAAAACACAAGGGTCAATATTTCATTCTTTTATGTAGAATTGCAGATTATCCTACAGGGATCTACAGTGGAGCCCTAATAATAAACCAGTCAAAAAGATAGGTGAAGGTGAAGATGAGGCAGTTTGTACAATAATAATGTAAGACAATTAGGAAAAACATGCTAGAAAATAACAAAACCAACCACTGATTGCGGGTGCACCCTAACTTAATACATGAGGTACTAAGTCAAAAAGGTATCAGTAAGCACTTGAACATCAATAACTATACAGATGCACACCCTACACCTATAAACATGGGCATCTATCCTGATTCTCATAATCTCTCTCTCTCTCTCTGTCTCTCTCTGTCTCTCTCTCTCTCTATCTTCATGTCACTTACATTAAGTCGGACACATATTCTAAAAATAAAGCAATGTATTTCCACATCATTTAGAAAATGTTTCGTACGTCTGATGAAAGAGGAATTCAAGAAAAAGGATTCTTAAACGGGCAAACTAAAAAGGAGCACTCCAATTTTGTCAAAGTGCATGGTGATAAAAAAAAACACTTTACAACTTGATTTGTACTTTCCTCTGTGCTAAAGTTTTGCATTTCAAAATTGAACATAATATTTAGAAGCCAAAAGGAATTTGTCTGATATTCATTTCATATAATTCCACAGAATGGTTTTGCTCTAAATGGCATATTAAAAAAACAACCCTTTTTGAATCATGACGTACCAGTTCTCATTAGACCTTCCACTAAAAGTTGCGGGGTCATGCCGTATTGCATGCTACTGCAGTTTAACAAGTCAACAAAAGTTTGCATATATTGTTTTTCTCAAATTTCCTTTCCCTGCTGAGATCATGGTTAAATTTAGTAAAGAGCGGAGAGCTTTTTGTGTTGAACATTACCTCTCCACCAACTCACCATCCCTGACATTTCGTAAGTTCTGCACACGGTATGGAAAGAATGCTAAAGTGCCCTAATACTATATAACCTTTGGTATCATGAGTAGAAAATTTACGTCAGTTTGGACCTATAGTGAATCCAAACTAGGCAAAATGACCACTCCAGGTCGAACACGCACCATTTGAAGCCCTTTAAGTGATGTCTGCAGCTAGGACTTTCCTACACCTCAACGATCTGCATAATCAAGGCAGATCTTATCCTACAACTGTATCATTTTCATTTTCATTAGGCTGAGATGACATGGATAAAAGCATGGCAATGTGTTCATGATTCCTCAGTCGTCTTGAAAAGTGTGAACTTCCTTGATGACATTTGTTTAAGTGCAAAGCCCATTTTCACCGTTTTAACTTTAAAAAATGCTGCCTATTGGGCACCCCACTTCCTATTGTCTTTAGAAGCCACTCCATACTGGTACAGGGTATGTGGCTTTCATTTTGAGCACTCAGGGTTTAGCGATCCTTGCATCTGACTGCCATTCCTCATTGAACATTTCCAACGAAGCGTTAAAAATGTGTCTAGTCCAAAGGAAGGGATGTAGAACACTGCTTCCAGGAATTCCAGAATAAAATAATTTTTTTTTAAAAACTCTGTAAAAGAAATGAAATATTGTTTAAATGTTACAGGGAAGGAAAATTAAATGTCAAAGAGAAATTAAAGTTTTAAAAATCCAACCAATCGTCTCACGACTTTCTTTTTTAGATTTTTTAAAAATTAGTGAACTTTGCGTTTATGGGTGCTTTTTCTTTAAGTCATTTCCGTTTTCAAAATATGTTTTTTATTCATGAATTTTATGTCAAACAAATTCCTTTGAACAAATTATGTCTGTTCCAAATTGCAGCATTCAAAAAGAATTTTTGTGGGAGATATTTGGGAAAAAAAGTTGTAAAGTGTTTTTTTGGACCACCCTGACTTGGCTCCACAACTTACTTGAGAAAGACCTCCTCCATGGTAGTCACAGAAGCACCAAAACTGCTGATGCCCAGCTCTCTCTGTCGGTTCTCCAGTTCCTGGAACAGCCCCTCAAAACGACCCACGTAGTCCTGCGGCAGGACAAAGCTCAGCTCAGCACCCACATTACTCTCCACCTCCGCTGGCTCCACGTGGGACTTGACCACTGATATCACCTTGCTCACATCACAGCTGGACTCTTTGACCACAACCATGTGATAGCCAGCACCTGTCACAATACAAGAAAACTGATCAAATCTGTTCCAACAAACTTCACTGAAAAGAAATTATTAGGAGGAATCCATTTGTAAAATAATAGTTGGGGTGGGGGCAGTGATGAGCAAAACAACCACTTATTAACACTGTTAAACATAACATATGTAACCAGGGTAACGTGATAAACAGGTAAAAATCTATCGCAGCTAGATCTTTAAGCCTGGATTCGATACACCGACTGGTCAGCCAAAGTGGCTAGAACAGTAAGTTCAAAGCTATAATCAGCATGTATTGTGCTCTATACAACAAGTAAAAGCAAAAAGAACAGAAAGGATTGAAACTCACCATATTTTTTCTTCAGAAACAGAGAGCTTCCACAGCACTTGACAACTCCATTGGACATGATGGCGATGCGGTCTCCTAAAAGGTCGGCCTCTTCCATGAAGTGAGTACTCAGCACCATTGTGCGTCCAGCTCGGTTCTTCTGTAAAACAGTCCAGATGTTGCGGCGAGCATTTGGGTCCAGCCCCGAAGAAGGCTCATCCAGAAAAACCACCTGCATGGACATTGGAAAACAGGTTAGTTTGTGATGTACATTTACATTTGAAAAAAACAATCAACAAAAATGCACAAAAAGCTTTTTAAAATATAAAAAAAAACAGTACAAAAAATATGAGTGACAACACACCGAGCTGTAAAACAGATTACTCACTTTTATGCCTCGAAAAAATCAAAGATGAAGGGGAAAAACAATTAATAATCTCTTTTTCAATAACTGTGAACACATTTTTCCACATGTATAAATTTCACAAGACAAATCATAGTCAGTACATCACAAAGCTCAAATAACTTCTATGTGATGAGGAACAAAAGGACTCATTGATTTTCAACGTCAAGACATGAATTTTAATACATTATGAGCAAGTACTTCAGTACGCAGCATTTTGACTTCGTTTAACTTTTAACAAATATTTCCACTGTCTATTCTATTTTTAGCACACATATCATTGCACTGAGCACTAACTTTCAGCTGATGAATTGCCTACATCAGGGTAAAGAAGCCGTAAGTTCTACCCCCACTTCCATTTACAAATTTTACTACTGTATGTGAAACCTTATGTTTCTAAAGTTCAACATTGGCACGAAAGGTTTCATTTATCAAATGCCAAAAAGAGAAGAAAATTATTTACCCCCCAGTGGCCCACAGGAACATGAACACGTAAAAGAGAAACACTGCTTATCATGTCCCATTTAGTGTGTACTTTTTGTACCTTAGAATTGCCAATGAGAGCGATGCAGACGGACAGCTTGCGTTTCATGCCTCCTGAAAGTGTCTTAGCCCGAGCCTTGAGCTTTGGGAACAGTTCCATATCCTTCAGCATCTCTTCACACTGTGGGATCACCTCTGCCTTTGGCACTCCTTTCAGCTGGAGGAGACAGCCACAACAAAGTTTGTATCATCATCTGACAAAGGTTTATTAATCCATCGCTTCCCCAATCTGTCTGATCCCTGCTATATATTTCACTACATTTTCAACCTGAACCTGGTTGTGAGTGCAAAAGCAATTACAGTCAAACCTGTGTAAGACAGCCACCCACTGTCAAGGAGAAAAGTGGACGTATAAGACAGGTGGTCGTCTTAGGCAGGACTGCTCAAGATGAAGAAAATGAACCATTCCCATCTGAAGTCCCAATCGAAAGTAGCCGCATTGTTGCTGTTTTTGTTGTTGGTGGAGGTGGTTTGTATTATGTTTGTAATTTTTATTTTGTTGCTGATTTTGCACAAGGGTGACAATAAAACGAAATGTATCAGACGATGAAGACCGAGTGCCATGTTAAAACAAACACATGGGTCGCAACCACTCGAAGAACGAGCGACGTTTCTGTCACAAGTTCATGTTGACGTCCTTTGTTACTTTGTTACAGACTGGGTAAACAGTGACCACTCATCTCACTTACGATTTGTGTATGAGTTCTGGGAGGGGCTTATGGATTTTGAGGGATCACACGCTTACCTCCCCAGCAGCTGAAAATTGGTAGCTATTGGTCAACAGTGGGAGGGGCCTACGAAACATGATCGGTTAACTAAGGTGGCTGTCTAAGACAGGTATTATTGCTTAGTGTGATAGGGGTTGTGTGTTAAAATATGGTGGCCGTGGCCGCGTTGGACAGGTGCCCGTTATACACAGTTAAATTATATAGAAAAATCGTAAGGGGGGAAATGGAAAGTGGCCGTTTGTACAGGTGGCCGTCTTATAGAGGTGGGACTAGGAAAGAAAAGTTCAAATGCTGCATGTAAAAATGACATCAGCAATGGTGACAGGAGACATTGGGATGCAGTCTTTGACAAATTGATATCACAGAACTCACATTTTACTTAAAGCAGATTATGACAATATTAACACTCCAAAAAAAAAAGTGTTATAAGCAAACCACACCAGAGCTCCCACCAACCATTCACACAGTAACACTGACAGGCTAAAAATCTAATCACAGGCAATGGGCTGTTCCCATCACAGAACAACTCCACAAACAAAGAGTTAACATTTAACCACATAGAATTATGAAGTAACCACAGACTTATGAAAATGGTCTCACCAAACCAAAGAAGATCACATGTTCTTCCACTGTAAGGTTGTCAAACAAAATGTCATGCTGAGGACACAGTCCAAGACTGCTCCGAACTTCGCTGATACTATGTCGAATATCGTATCCACTAATGATGGCTGTACCGCTGGATGGCGGGTAAAACCCTGGCAAAGAATTTAAAAAATAGTAAGACAAATAGAAATTTGAATTGGCTTTGGTCAAAATCTGAGTTCTAAGTTTATAATGGTCAGCACAATAACGGCCAAATTTTGCTACAGGTTAAAATAATGAACTCTCACTGAAAAGTAGCAGAACACACCAGTGTTCACCAAACATCCACAACATGCCAAAATTATACGTCACAGTAAGAGATTATATAATTAATATATAAAAGAATGAAAAATCTGCAAGACGCTATCAATATTTTATATCTTCTAATAATGATTACCTTCACTTAAAAAGTAAAACATAAAAACAGTTTACTCTCAAAAATAGATAGAAAGTGATTGATAATTTCCTTTAGGGAACTGGCAAACAGCTCTTACATTTTGAAAACTTGTAAGTGAAGGTGGCATTCATAAAACTTCCTAAATTTCATCATATGGCATATTCAAATATTTTTTAAGGGAGTTACTAATTATGAAAGGTACTGAGATCAAACTTGAAGCTGGGGTTCCATGAAAACAGGGAGTTACCAAACTACAACTGGATCTGCCAAATGAGGTCAGTTTGTCTGGTGAACAGCCATGCCACCATGTGGGGGAAAAACCTTGGAAGATGCTTTTGAAATGTGCTTAGGTCACCAAAATAATCTAATGCTTTAATTGAACTATACAGTGCAAATTAAACACTCTTGTACAGACTTTCCTAACTTCTAGCTAATGTATCACACTCTTTCTCAGTTTTAATGTAATAAATCAGTCATTCAACACATCCGTGTATTGTATGGTGCAAGGTATCCTGCCTGCGCTTGGCATTCTTTCAGTTATCCGCCCCACTTTGAAAAAATGTTTGGTGACTCTGCCATTAAAGGACCAGAAAATATCCCATGGCTAGAGCAGTGTCCCGGTACAGTCGGTATAGAAAGGGAAAAAATCCTCAAAACTGCTGAAATATTTTGCCCTTACATCCTTTAAGAGCAAATTCATGTATTATTGAAGGAAATATAGTTATACCAATCTGGATATTTTATCTATGAATTTGCTGTCTCAAAAACTTCAGAAAGATTTTTTTTAAAAACATGACAAGACTCGACTTTTCAAGATTAGAATACTGTCACCTGGTAAACCATCTTTTTAACAAGAAAACAATTAATGTTCTTCTTAAAGACTTCCCGCTCACACACTCCAGCTCAATAGTGTCTATTCTTTGAGAGCTTAAAAGTTATTCAGACATAGAAACTTATAAAGAAGAAAATTCAATCCCTGAATCACAGTAACTAAATTTTACCTGTGAGCATTGACATGGTTGTTGTTTTCCCAGCACCGTTGTGGCCCAACAAAGCCGTGATCTGTCCTTCATACATGTTCAAGGTCATACCAGCCACAGCAACCTTCTTTGACGTACCTTTCCCATACACCTGACAGAAAGATGAGAATGGGAAATCACATTAGTTCAAATTGACATTCCATGTTTCCTACATATAAACAAAGTTTCCTGATCTCAGAGTCATGATTTATCAACACATGGTCAGATGGTTCAAAGGAATATAAAAATGAATAATGGAAAAGGCATAAGTCAATCCCAGCTTCTTATTTCGTACCGCTTCATCGAGAGCACAACATCTCAGGTGGCTGTGGGGGTTGCAATTGGTCGCAGTACTATACAGATTATACAAAAAAGATTAAGGCCAGAGCAAGACTATTATTTCTCAGTGGTCTTCCTTTCAGTCTGAAAAGGTAAAATATTTTCTACAAATTTTTCAATACACAATACATTTCATCTCCCTCCTTCGATTGCTGTTATTTCTGAATTTCCTCGACATGCCAGCATAACTACGTCTTGCAGCACATAAAAAGAAATTGCATCAGAAAACGTGACAGTACTCACGTACGTTGCTATCTTTGGAAACGACACAATTGTATGAGCTCTACAGGTCCATTACTGACAAAACAGGGAAAATAGCAAATGAACTAAACCTACTGTATCATTAAGTAATAATAATAGATAGTATTTGTATAGTGCAATTTCCCGCTCAACAGCAAGCTCTAAGCGCTCTACACAATCTCTAATATTACCCCAGAAGGCCTGGTTGCATTCTGAAACCAGCTCAATTTCCTAGAAGGCATACAGTGCAAGCTGCCATTTATAGGTAATTGAATACAAAGATACTGACAAGATCTTTCGCTGTCTATGGCTGGATACCCATTCCCACCTAGGTGAAGTGAACAAAATTTGTGTAAAGTGCCTTTCCCAAGAACACAAAGTCAAGCCCGCAGCACAAACCTCAGAGGCCGCAACCTCACATTTACGAGTCCGATACGACCACTGATGCTACAGTACTTGAAAGTCATTCAATAAAATCAAAAATATCACACCCAAGTCAAGTACTGTAAAAAGCAAAACAAGTTGTGGTGCTCTAAGACCATTATAAACTTTTTTAAAAAATCTGTTAGGCTCTCATTTTCTCCCTTTAACTTCTAAGAATCAAGCCAAGTGACTTCAGCCTCATCTTGACCTTCAACTAACATTTACCCATCTCCTTCTTACAAATTATGAATAAGGTAGAGTCTTGTTATCAAATGTACAAGTCACATTATGTCTGTGTGATATTTCTAAACAACCAGTGAGTATTGTAGATTAACTGACAGCACCCTCTGTCATATTCAATCATTCTGTGACTTGATGAGACACAAACCATACCTTTCGCAAATTCCTGATTTGGATTCCCGCAGGATCGTTAGGTTCTTTCTCAAACATGGAAGGATCCTGGCCCACACTGACGGCCCCATCAATATCCACATAATCCTCATGTTTCTGCAGGCAGCCCCAATAGCTTGGCTGAACACGTCGGAGTTGACAAAGAATAATAAATAATTATGTTTTATCTTCGCTAAAATGAGAAATGAGAATTGTATTGAGATAGTCTTCAAGATAAAAGACGATTTAATGATAGCAGAAATATAGATCTACACATATGTCGGCTGAAGGCTAAAAGAGTCTTA
>NW_004797745.1:440556-449888 GCF_000002075.1 Aplysia californica
AATCCAACATAGAAAAAAAAGCCAGTCAGCACTCACCAGGGTTCCAATTGCAAATGCTTGATTTCTCTCTTGGACCCACAATCTGGTAGACAGGAAACATAAACCGAGTTGACCAGGACGAGTCCCCCCTAATCCCCGTCGCTGTACTAGAGGAGTCAACCGGGGAATAGTTAAACCGCAGCTTGTAGTCCACTTTTTTCGTCAGTGTCATTGTTCTGTTGACCTGACTGAAGCTGTTCTGGAACACAGCACCCCCAAGGAACTCATGTTTCACCGCACTGCTTGCATTGGTCGCTGCTGCCACGAAAGCCTCCTCTGAAGGAAATGCTTCTGCAGAAGAAAGCAAACACAATTCGTTATAAGGTACATATTACTAAATACAGAGAACAACCAGTCTACTAAATACAGTCACACCTGTTCTATTGATCAGCTGTCTAAGCCAATAACCTGTACAATCCCACTTACCCCCTTGTATTTTTTAAAACATTATAACTAGACTGTCTGAGACAACCACCTTTCTCCTAGACATGACTCAAACACAGAGGGTTCTTTTAATCAGGCATGCCCACCAAATCAAAAAGGTTGGTTTACTTTGAAACAGATAAACAGCAAAATTATTGCCAAAGACCAAAAAACCAGATTACACTAGAAAAATTAAATACAGTGAAATTTCATCCACTTAAAACAATTTTCACAAGTGCACATACTATAAGAACCCCATCCTTCGCAGAAAATGACCTTAATTAAGACTTCCAACTACTTGAACAGCAAGTCAGATCCTTAGAACAAGTTTTAATTTGCCATACCATATCCTGCTTTTATCTATTTTCAGTTGTATGATCCCTGCATGCAAATCATTCGAAAAATTCTCCATCGGATCAAAAAAAGCTACACATTATGAAAGAGGTATAAAATCAAGGTCATGACACCAGCAGCTTTCACAGTACATGTAGATAGTACAGTACAAAAATCTGTGTCCCTTATAACTGTAGTTCAGCAAAAGAGGGGCACAGGTTGGGGAATGGAATGGTAGAGGGGGTTTGGAAAGGGGAAGGATGAGGGGTGCTATGCAATAATTTATTACAGTCGAACCTGCCCTGACGGCCACCTCTATAAGATGGCTACCTGTACAAACGGCCACTTTCCATTTCCCCCCTTACGTATTTTCTATATAATTTAACTGTGTAAAACGGACACCTGTCCAACGCGGCCGCGGCCACCTTATTTGAACACACAGCCCCTATCACACTAAGCAATAACACCTGTCTTAGGCGGCCACCTTAGTGACTCCATTACGTTTTGTCATAAATTGTGCACTGGCCCCTGGCGTTGTGGGCGAGCCGTCATAATCCAATCATTTGTCGTTGTTGTTAGGTACTCCCTCCAACCGATCATGTTGCGAAGGCCCCTCCCACTGTTGACCAACAGGTACCAATTTTCAGCTGCAGGTGAGGTTAGCGTGCAATCCCTCATAACCCATAAGCCCCGCCCAGAACTCATATACACAAATCGTAAGTGAGATGAGTGGTCACTGTTTACCCAGTCTGTAACAAAGTAACAATGAACAATGAACGTCAACATGAACTTGCGACAGAAGCGCCGCTCACTCTCTGAGTGGTAGCCACCCATGTGTTTATTTTATGATGGCACTGGGTCTTCATCGTCTGATACATTTCTCATTTTATTGTCACCCTTGCGCAAAATCAGCAACAAAATAAAAATAACAAACAAAATACATATCAATAATAACAAAAACAACAACAAGGCGGCTACTTTCGATTGGGACTTCAGACAGGAATGGTTTGTTTTCTTCATCTTGATCAGTCCTGCCTAAGACGGCCACCTGTCTTAAACGGCCACTTTTCTCCTTGACAATGGGTGGCCGTCTTACACAGGTTTGACTGTATTTACATTGAGGTCCCTATGTCAGGCGTAGGTGATTGGACATATGAATACATATATATCAGGATAATCAGGTTTTCACCTCAATTTTTCCCACTCTATTTAGAAGTCCTCAAGCTGAACGCGCGAAAGATAGTTATTAAATGTAACTCTACAACATCCCTTTCAACACAATTTAGATCATAAACACAGATACAACAATTGTACTTACGGGTTTTAACTTTGGTCATCGCTGTCACCCGTGCCATCATGCGGTCAGTGACCTCGTTCTGTGGGGCGTAGCCAAGCGTCCTGCCCAGAAGGTTCTTGGGTATATAAGAGTAGTCACAGGGAATCCAGGTTGTGACATCAGAATGAGGTGTCGAATCAACTCTCAACCTCAGGACCATCAGAATGAGGGAGAAGAGCGTGGGTAACCCAATCTCAAAGCAGGTCAAGATTGGCTTTCGCTTCTGGATGAGGAAGTTCTTCCACAGTAGAAGTCTGAACTTTAAAAAGGATCTCATTTTCGACACAGATTTTTCAACTTGGCCAAGAGATTTTTCAGCAGTGAAGGTGAAGAGAGACTTTCCCACAGAGCAAAGAGATGTCTCATAGGCAAAATTGATCTAAAAACTAAATAAGATTAGCTCTTAATCATGAAGATCACAAGTAGTCTCCGCAGGCTCAGTCTGTTTGTTGTCAAAAGTATGAAACTTTACTGATAAAAAGAGCTTTTTTTTTTACTGTGAACTACTGCAAGACAAGGCTAGAGAATCTGCCTTTCCCACAAAGCGTCCGTTTAGTTCTGATGGACAAAGTGCAAAGGTCATGGCCATACAGTTGCATTAAGCCATATTATCTGAAAGAAAAATGAAGAATCAAATGAGAGTAAGACAAACATAAAAAGTATGGGCTATGAAAAGTCAATGACGATTAACCTTTTTCTGACCGAGCTTGAAGCATTGGGTGAGATAACATAGCTGTGAAACTTGATGATGAAATTCCTTTTTTTTTAATGTTATAAGATAACCTACATGTAATAAAATAAGATGAGATCTAACATGATGAGATAAGATAACTTAGGTGTGAAACTAGATGATGAGATAAAATATGATTTGATGAGATAAAATATGATTTGATGAGATAAAACAAGATGTGATGAAAATAAAGCAATAAGGTGTGAAAATAAATGATGGGGTAAAATACGATTTGATGAGATAAAACAAGCTGAGATGAGAAAAAAGCATGATGTGTGATGTGATGAGATGAAATATAATTTGATGAGATAAAACAAAGTGTGATGAGATTTTTTAAAAGGTGTGATGAGATCAAAACATGTTTTGTTTTTGTAAAGTGTTTTACAGCGCTCGCAACTGTATAAGGTCATATGAGCGCGCGGGACACACCTAATATTTTCAGTTGGTAGGAAATTTTTTAATTTTGCCCGAGTGGCGGCCGAACCCTACTCTTTTCGATTTTAGACCACCAAGGGATCTTTAACGTGCGCAACTTGCACACGGGCCCTCCGAGATTTTTCGCCCTTGTCAGAGAAGGCTAGGTGTAGATCTTTCCTACAAGAAGATCAGGGGTGTGGCAGAAAGACAGCAGTAAGGAGGAGCCAAGGAGTAACAGTAGAAAGGCTGCAAAAAGAGTCAGGAGCCCAGAGGAGGGAGCAAAGGAGGTGAGGGGGTGGGGGGCAGAAAGTGGAAATGAAAGCAGACAACAGAACATTGCTAGAGAGCAGGAAAGAAGGTGAAAGGAGACAATTTTAGAGAAGAAAATATTTTTGGTCGCTACCCGGATTCGAACCCGGGACCTTTGAATGAGAGGCCAACACCTTAACCTCTCGGCCACGAGAGCCCCCTCGATCAAAACATGTTGTGATAAGATAACATTGGACGGTGTAACACCATAATAAAATGAGACGAAAACATAATGTGATATGGTAACAAAGGATTGCACTTAGCAGACCCAAAGTGAGTTTTCATTCGTTCGAGTAAAGAGAAGCACCACAAAGGTCAACTAGAGCAATAAAAGAGTAAGACAGACAGAAAAAAAGAGGAAAAGAAATTACTCTTTTATTGCTCTAGTTGACCTTTGTGGTGCTTCTCTAGAATAGAAATAGGACCTACTCCAGCTAGTGACGCTCTCCTACCACCAACCCTCGCACCAGAGACCCAGCAATGTTAACATTGCCTGCTAGGTCTCTGCTCACACTGTGCAATATCACAATAGTGTGTCATAAGATAACTTTTGTACTTATGTACAGACAGACACACACATACACACACACGTGAGCAGACGCACGCATGCCCGCGCAAATACACACACACACACATGCACGCACTCACGAACGCACACACACACACACACATACATACATACATGCATACATACATATAAACACAAACAGACAGACAGACAGACAGACAGACACAGAGAGCAGAAAGAGAGAGGGGGGAGCGAGAAACATAGATTGATCAGGCTTGACAAAGGCTCAACACGTCCGAATGATCGAACTGACCTTGATCACCGACACTAAAGGCATTGCTCTCAACTCTAGACAAAGACGAGACAACTTGATCGATCGGCGTGAAGAAACCAGGTTATGTTTTTAAGGACGTGCTTACTGGTAGGGTTTGAGAGCATGACAATGCCTCCCCTTCACACACCCCTCCCCCAAATCCCCGGAAAAAATCACACACACACACACATAAACAAACACACACACACACACACACACACACACACACACACACACACACACACACACACACACACACACAAACACATTACATACCATAAAAACGCACAGACGTCCATGGGAAAAGATTACGTTTTGTTGCTTTGTATTGTTTGTTGTTGTTTCGGCTGGTTGTTGTTTTTTCATTTGTTCGTCTGTTTGCTTTGAGGTTTGTTTGTTTCTGGGTTGCTGTTGTTTCGTTGTTGTTTTGTGGGGGGGGGGGGTGTCTTTTTTTTTCTTAGGCTGGGAGGGGGGTGCAGCAGTCGGTTATGATTAAAGAATAAACTGACCTGACATGGATAAAAAGTGGGAAGCCGTGGGAGCTTAGCAGTTATTTTCAACATCTCTGTGTGCCGAAGATTATAAGTGCTACAAGAGAGTAACAAACACAGAAATGGGAGGAGAGATTTTTTTAAATGGTGAAATGGTATGGGTTTAACGCCCCTATCAACACTATTTGGTTATTTAAGAGGCGGGGCCTCCTAGTTTAACGTCCGTCTCCGAAAAGACCGAGCCAAATGGGAAATTCGTGTAAAGTGGCTTTCCCAAAGACACAACGTCGGACCGAGCTGAGGCTGAGGAGAGATCAGGACGAAAGATGTTTGATAGGAAAGAAGGAGCAAGCCACACGAGATCACCTACCAACCACCCACGCCAGTTGGTTTGACCATTTAGTCTTGGTACTAATATCAAAAAGAGTCGTTATCGAGACCGGTTCGATAGAAAAAAGATACCATAAGATAAGATTAATAGTCCGTATTGTCCAAACTCTGGCACATTGGTTGGGCGTTTCATTATACAAACACGCACACGCGCGCACACACACACACACACACACACATACACACACACACACACACACACATTACACACACACACACACACACGGGCGCACACGCACACACACGCACACACACACACGCGTGCACACAAACACACACACACACACACACACAAAGAGCAATTAACCTATATTTTCTTCCAGGCATGGCTAAAACGCACCGTGACACCGTCCCACTATTGCAGAGCAATAACGACTCTATAATTGGATTTCTCAGCCAGGTAATATACATTTTTTTCGAAATTGAGGCGTAATATTTGAAGGTATTCTTCCTAGGATAAAGGGCCGGTCTTTTCTGCCTTACTAGCGGCGACTAGAAATAAGCTTTCTTATTGCACAGTCCCACTTTCTAACGATATTCAGTCAGAAAAGTCAACATAGCTAATAAAAAAAATCAATAATTACCAAACATCGTCTGACCCACATTTTTTTTCTTTGTTAAGTGTTTTACGACGCTCGCAACTGTATAAGGTCATATGAGCGAGCAGGACACATTAAACGTTTTCAGTTGGTAGGAAATATTGAATTTTGCCGGGGTGGCGGCCGAAGTCTACTCTTGCCGATTTTAGACCACCAAGGGATCTTTAACGTGCGCAACATGCACACGGGACCTCCGAGACTTTTCACCATAGTCTGAGAAGGCTCGGTGTAGATCTTTCCTACCAGAAGATCAGGGGTGAGGCTGAAAGACAGCAGTAAGAAGGAGCCAGCGAGTAGCAGTATTAAAGTTGCAGAAAGAGTCAGGAGCTCAAAGGAGGCGAGGGAGTGGGGGTGAGGGGGTGAGGGCAGAAAGTGGACACGACAGCAGACGACAGAAAAATGCTAGAGAGCGGGAACGGAGGTGAAATGGGACAATTCTAGAGAAAAACATTTGTTCGTCACTACATGGATTTGAACCATGGACCTTTGAATCAGAGGCAAACACCTTAACCTCTGGGCCACGAGAGCCCCCTCTGACGTACATCTGAGGCTAGGCTCATAATAACATAGAGAGTAGTCAATATGATTGGGGGTTGGGAGTGGGGGAGTAGTGCTATAAGTTTATCCCCGTCAGCACCCCTCCCCCCCCAAACACAAAAAAATAAATAAATACCCCCCAAAACCCCACCATCTCACTTCTGTTTTTTCTTGGTGTTCTGCTGCTGCTCGCTGTCATGTGTGTTGCGATTTCTGGTGCGTTTGTGTGTGAGGGTTTGTGCCTGCACGTCTGCGTTTGTGGGGGAGGGTTTATGCCTGCACGTGTGCGAGTGTGTGCGTAAGTGTGTACATGTATATGTCGAGTGTGTGAGTGGGGGGGGGGGGTGCATGAGAGAGAGAGAGAGAGAAAGAGAGAAAGAATATGTGTGTGTGTGAGTGAGTGAGTGTGTGTGAGTGTGAGTGTGTGTTTGAGAGGAACCGAAACAGTGAAACAGAATGAGCGAAAAGATGAATATGTGAGCGCGTGTGTAAAGGAGGGAGGAGGTGGGGAGAGAGAGAGAGAGAGAGAGAGAGAGAGAGAGAGAGAGAGAGAGAGAGAGAGACAGACAGACAGACAGACAGACAGACAGACAGACAGACAGACAGACAGACAGACAGACAGACAGACAGACAGACAGACAGACAGACAGATAGAGAGGGGGTGGAAAGAGAAAGTTCGATAGCTTTTCAATAAGAAGATCGCCAAGAGAGCATTCCTTCGTTTACGATATCAATAAGTGCCCGTCATGACTGTTGCTCAGAGGAAAATTATATTTTGATTTCGCCGGTCCTTTTGTCATTTCTGACTCGTGACCCAAATAAAGGAATGAATACTGTAAATCAGATAAAATTTCAAATTCACTGATAAAGGAAGATAAAAATAAAACTTAGTTTCGGAAGCGAATTTTATTTTTTTAATTTAATTTTTTTTTTTTTTTTTTTTTTTTTTTTGTTTTTTTTTTGGGGGGGGGGTCTGTGCAGTGAAGACAAATTAAAACTACTAAAAGGTTTAAATTTTGAACAATTTACCGCATTCAATCAAAATTTATTTCATAAAAAATGGTTTCCTCTTTTAGGTAGACGGTAAATAGTTTCTGTTCTGTTCAAGTCATGTTGAAAAAAAAAATGCCGCAAGGTCAAAATGGATGGCGCTCATATGTCCTTAAGCAGTTGCGAGTGCCGTAAAATCTGTACTATGACTAAAACTGTCAAAATAGGTTTCGTTGGAAATACAAACACACAAAATACAAGAGGCATGTAAACGGCCGCAGAAGGGAATATCGATTGTGCTGTCCTTTCGATTGGATGACAAAATGCGAAAAAAGAAATTAAAACCTAATACATGTAGTGGAGATGCAGGAAGTGGAGTAGAAAGCCATTGTTCGGCCCCAGGAAAAGACATCTTTAGTTTTAGTAAGAGTTTTTCTGCACTTGCAACACAATAAGGTCATATAAGTGCCGAAGATTAGAGGTGTTACAAGAGAGTAACAAACATAAAAAAAGAAGGAGGGGAGATACAGACGATATATTTTTTTAAAGGAAAGAACAAGCAAACCACACCGGAGCACCCGCCAACCACCCACAATTAAGACATCTGAAGCTGAACTGAACTCTATTTATAGTATAGTATGATTGAATCTCAGTGATATACATAGTCCCCCACCCCCACCCCCGGATGAAAGAGAAAAACAGCATAGAGAAAGAAAAGAATTGAGATCTACAAGTAGCGCCCTCCATCCACCCGTCTGCACCTCAAGTTGAGTTGAAACTTTACCTTAGCCATAAATGATTTATTTATAGAGGCATAATCCATCCATGTCTAAACACTGTTTTAGCCTCTTTCTGAACTGGGCTGAACTGAGAATCAAGCAGGGAGATGCACACTCGAGAATCCAGCTCATGCAATCTTGTTTTAGTAAGCATTTTACAGCACTTGCAACACAATTAAGCCATATGTACGTCGAAGATTAGAGATGTTACAAGAGAGTAACGTAATAAACGCAAAAAGGAGAAGAGATGAGGACGATAGATGTTTGTTGATAGGAAAAAAGGAGTAAAACCACACCAGAGCACCCGCCAATCACCGACTCGTGTCCTCTGAGTGCAACGCGAAGATCCTAACCATTATACCACAGATGCTAGTATTTTATGCTTAGTCAACATTTTCCAGAGAGAATTATTACGAAGTAAAGCTCCGATTTACCGAAGAAATCGGTCTCTGTTTTATTTTTTCCCCACCATTGAAATACAAGCCCCATCGTGAACAGAGTTCTACACAGGAGTCGTGTCAGTACAAGTCATAGTAACTCTCTCTCTCTCTCTCTCTCTCTCTCTCTCTCTCTCTCACACACACACACACACACACACACACACACACACACACACACACACACCTCTTGTCTGTCTTTCTCCCTTTTTCAATAGCAGCAACGGCAACTATAGGGACAGACAGAGACAGGGAGAAAAAGAGCCAGGAGCGAGAGACAGAGAAGGAAGACGGGACGGCAAAGAGAGGTCGAAGAGCCCCTCCTCCTCCCCCGAGGGCAGTGCTACCGACTGAACTTGTCTTTAGGCCATTCCCAAAGGAGGGATATTAACATATTCTTATGTACAGCAGAATTTAATGGGCTGATTTATCAATGCCATGCTTATATACTGTGAACTGTGCCGGAACAATATTGGGAGAACTGCAGCTTTTTCTTTTTCCATCCTTACTATCGTCATTTTCTCCTCCACGTCTTTTGTACGTTTGTCACTCTTTTGTGAACTGCTATTTCTGGGGTGCCTTGATAGTCGAAGCAGACTTTATGCTGTTGAGGCTAGAGAGGTGAGGAGAGTAAGCCGGATTCCCCATTTGGACTTCTCTGTCGACATCCATCCCTTGGCGCTCATTAGGCAGTTGCGACC
>NW_004797745.1:450456-480319 GCF_000002075.1 Aplysia californica
AGAGAGAGAGAGAGAGAGAGAGAGAGAGCACGTCACGTGCATGATTACACAATGTCGGCCATGTTCGTTTTTCATGGCTGAACTGCCCCACTCAGTGGGTCTACATATTATTAAATGACTCATGCAAAGCGACCCAAACATCCACGTGAAACGTGTAGGTGACAAGCATTGTACATTAGCAATGACAGTGTTGATTGAGATAAACACTGATATGATCAATCAACATTTCCAACACCCACGTCAGAGTTGTTTACCGAATAAAAAAGAAAACATGACATCACAAAATTTCAGTACACTTATTATCTGTGACAGATGTGCGACCTTTCGCATTCTCCGGATCACAGCAACAGGGACAAAGCGGGTTCAGCAAAGGGGACAAAACGGTTACGTAAATTTCAATGACTCTTATACAATAAACATATCTTTAATGTACGTGATTTTACGCCCCTCCCCCCCCCCCAAAAAAAAAAAGAAAAAAAAGACACAATTTAGATCGTTTGGAAGGTAGGGTTCCAAATCTGCCCGTCAGGGCCAACCCAGGCTGAAATAGATACAACATCCCAGCAGAAACACTGAAATACTCGATAAGAAGGTCTCGTCATTCGGAAATCGAACTCAGGTCTCTTGCACGCGACAATGGCGTTTCTAACTGCTACACCACAGACACCAGTATAAATAGATCCACCACCCACTCGCATAACATAGATCTTAAAGATGATAATCTTACATCATCGCTTGCATGCCAAATCAAAACCTTAAAAAAAAGTGTGGTGAAAAAAACACAAAAAAAACCTCACCAGCGCGCATAATTGAACATAATATTTGAAAGGGAAAAAAAATACAGATATGACGTACTGTGAAAGGTTTCAAACTCTTCATTTTAAAATATTAACACGTTGCAATTATTATTACAATTTCCCAGTCTACGGTTCCTCTCGGTGCATAAAGAGAGCTTTGTGAAGGCGATGAAGTAGACCGCTCGTTCGGTCCAAAGTCGTTACGCTCTACTGAAAATGCAAAAACAGACAGCACAAAGGAGAAAAATAAACGAGGAAATAAACTTAGAACACAAGTCATTGTCGCAATGCCGCTTTCGTCCGTACAATCCTGTACAGCATCTCACGGTATAGTGTCGTAGGCGAACTTTGACGCCCTACCCTACACGAACAACTTGTTTCCCCACCCCCACATGTGTGTGTGTGTGTGTGTGTGTGTGTGTGTGTGTGTGTGTGTGTGTGTGTGTGTGTGTGTGTGTGTGTGTGTGTGTGTGTGTCCAGAAGAAGCCTGATGGGCCCGAAACGTACAGTGTTATTTCTTGCTTCGCATTTGAGGCCAGAGTGGTTGAGGCTTCAGGTACACAGTTATTCTATGTATAGTTCGAATCGTCCAGTCTCGTGCAGCTTCAGTAGTTTATAACAGAAACAGCATTTGCCATTTAAAAAGTGGAGCACCCGGCCCTAAAAATACACCGAGTCGTAGAGATTGAAACTAGAACAAAAAGAAAACCCACACAAACATCTAATGGACTAATCAGCACCCGAGAGAACACGTTCAAAATGAAAAATGTCATTATCAATAACTCCAGTATGTACGAACAATAAACACCAGCTGTTGTTGCCATTACTTTTGCTCATTATCACCACTACCACTTAGACCGTCCACCGTTATCATTCGGGGGTAGGAGCCCAGACCTGCGCAACTCAAAATAAAGCATTTTGAGGACAGAAACAGGTAATAGTCGTGAGGTCAAGAAAAGAAAGTGGTGGAGGACTGGGCACACTCTATAGGAAGACAACCCACAATGTGACAAGGCAAAGCTTCTAATCGCAAAGAATGTATCACCAAGAGAGGAAAATTAATAAATAATAATAAATGGTACTGTATTTATAAAGCGCAAATCCCAGCTCATTAGCAAGAATGCTATTGGCACTTTACAATCTATATAATTACCCCAGCAAACCATAGAAAACCCAGAAACATTTCTAGTTTCAGGAGAAGCGCTCAAAAACTGACAAAGTGAAAAGACCTTTCGTGGTCCATCATGGCGTACCCATTCCCACTTGGGTGAAGTGAGGAAATTTGCGTAAAGGGCCTACTATTCGACTCCTAACGGGGTTTGAACCCAAAACATTTCGTTGCGAGCCCAACATCAAAACAACTAGATCACCCACGCCAACGATAGGATTCATATGGGAACGAGATCAGATCTGAAGGTCGATCTCAGACAGATGGGGCACGGCAGCTGACAGCTGGCTTGAGGTAAAGAGGATCGCCCAAAGCAGAGACTTAAAAAAAATAGAAAGTGTTTTACCGCGCTCGAAACAGCATTGGGTCAGATGAGCGCACGATACACATTAAACATTTTCAGTTGGTAGGACATTTTGAACTTTGCCCGGGTAACGGCCGAAGCCTACTATTATCGGTTTTGTACCATCAAGGGATCTTTGACGTGCGCAGTTTCCATACAGGATCTCCGAGATTTTTCGCCCTTATCCGAGAAGGCTACGTGTAGATCTTACCTACCATAAGATCAGGGGATTGGCTGAAAGACAACAGTAAGAAGGAGCCAAGGAGTAGCGGTAGAAAGGCTGCAGAAAGAGGCAGGAGTCGGCGGAAAGCCTTCTTGGCCCAATGCCACGGAGGCATAGAGAGAGAGAGAGAGAGAGAGAGAGAGAGAGAGAGAGAGAGAGAGAGAGAGAGAGAGAGAGAGAGACAGAGAGAGAAAGAGAGAAGGGCACAGACAGACAGACAGACAGACAGACAGACAGAGATAGGCGGCATAACGTGCACCGGGACTCGCCATGTACGAAAACGGTATCTTTAAACCATGACTTGAAAACCTATAGTTATGCAAGAAGTGAATAGTTATCAGTGGAAAGATATAATATTATATATAAAAAAGGAGTGTAGCGTTGGCGTAATAACTTATCACTGATTGTGTTTATATCCCTGCTCAAAAGTTGACACAATCTGATTTACTACTATCCCAGCACTATTATCATTATTCTTATATAAGACTTTTATACTGCTTTAAAATATATTTAAAAAAGCAGCGTTGTGTTGGGGCAAAAACTGATCATGGACTGTGCTTATATAAAGGATTCCCTGCTCGAAAGTAGACACTATCAGGTTTATCGAAAACCCAGAATCAATATTATTATCTTATAAGACTCTTTATTATTGTTTAAAAATCGTATTCCATTTATTTCCCATGAGAAACTTATTGACCTTCCTGTCGTTGGCGTCCTGCGGTCTCCTAGTTAGGCTGTTGGGTTCACAACCGAAAGACAGTGGGTTCGATTCCCGACAGGGACCGGACATTGTAGCCCTGAAAAACGTGCTTTGCACAAGTATTACTTTTTTAAAGATTTTTTTCTCCTACGTTTGTTGCTTTGCGTTTTGTTGCCGGGATTTGCTTTGCTTCTTAAAGCCCCCCCACCGACACCTTGCTCTTCAAATCCTGAAAAATTTTCTAGTTCCAACTTGTTCCCTTACCCTGGCATTGTCAATGAATGTACACTTCACGCTTCACGACAGTCAACGACATACATTGTTTACTCGTAATTGTAAGTAGGTCGCGGTCAGGTCATCTTGTTCGGCGTTGATACCTTTGTCCAAAAGCGCTAGTCTAGCAGAACTCGCCCCAGCTCTCAACTTTATTCATAGGCTACCCAAGCACCATACATGTAGAGGAATCTACCTCAGAATATTTATATTTTATTTCATGATTTCTATTTATAAACTCCTTATTCATATCTCATGTGGCTGTGACTCGCACCGTCATTGGACTTTGCACCTCCGCGACCACTCCCGGAACCGATCCGATGTAGCGTAAGATGGTCATAGTAAACCCACGATTTCACTCTGTCACATAAGGCAGTGTGTACAAAAGCCAAAGCTCTCTCTTTCTCTCTCTCTCTCCCTCCCCCCCCCCCTCTCTCTCTCTCTCTCTCTCTCTCTCTCTCTCTCTCTCTCTCTCTCTCTCTTACACACACACACACGCGCACACGAGAGCACCATTAATTCAGTCGGTCTAGTGCTGGACTGTAGGATGGGCTATTCATGGTTAATTTCCAAATATATACAAGAAGAACATTGACAATGACAACCATAGCAAGGTACGTCCTGTCTAAAGGATGCATTAAGATTAATTTCTATTACTGGTACACTGTACATTTCTTTTTCCGACGATTTCAAACATCTAAGCCGCCTTGCACCCTGATCTCCAAGGACAAGTAGCAATGCATTGAGAATCAAAACAATCTAACCCTAGTAGAGAGCGAGAGAGACTGTTTTAGTAAAGAGAATTGCATCCACATGATACCTGCCATTTAGCCTTGTGCTGGTAAAAAGCAAGGCAGACAGAAACAACGGAAGAAACAACAAGCAGAAGGACCCACTAGTAACGCCCTGCAACCAACTGCACACACAGAGAGAGAGAGAGAGATAGAGAAAGAGAGGGGGGAGGGAGGGAGGGAGGGAGGGAGGGAGGGAGAGAGAGAGAGAGAGAGAGAGAGAGAGAGAGAGAGAGAGAGAGAGAGAGAGAGAGAGAGAGAGAGAGACATGCGGACATGCACTCCCCTCACCTAAACACATCCATGGTATATACACATAAACTCTGGTTGTGGTTGTGCAGTGGGGAGAAGGGACGTGAGAGGATGGGGTTAGTTGGGGTGGTGCCTAGGATGCAAACTCAAAACAGAGGTAGCTATAAAAGTGCCGGACTGTGAACTGAATAGCTGGGACGCAATCAACAGGTTTTGACAAGAGACCTGCTGACCACAAGATAAAACTAAAGAACTAATTCACAATGTTGTCAAGACCACTGACAAACTTCAGTGCTCTTCAGACACCACAAGAAAGGAATTCTCAAGCATTTTTAAGCAAGGCTAAGTGGGGCGCTAAGTGGGGCTGAGTATTATTGAACAGAATGTGTAAGGACTCACGAGATAAACAGGTTCAAATGTAGGCCTCTCTACACTTACAAAGCTGAATCAAAATTATCTAATCTTCAACTTACAATTCCTATCCCATACCCAAATTTGGTCTCTCTTCTCTCTCTCTCTCTCTCTTCAAATGTAAGTATAATGAAATAGATTGAGGGTGTACTTTTCAGTTTACTGTGACAATTTTGGCATTTTGTTTTTTTGCCATCTATGATGCAACTACCTTAGCATTACAAAGTTATATTCTCAATTTCTTTAGATACCGGTACACACACTTTTGGGTGCTCCATATCAAATAATATTCTCAAATCAACAGCAGTATAATGGTGGGCTACTATCCATCTTTTTTTTTTTCATGCCAAAATACAGATCTCTTGAATGGAAATCCACATACAAATTTAATTATGACAGATCGAGTAAGGTCAATTAAAATGCCACACTTATAAACAAGTAGACACATCAGCAGACACCAGAGTAGCTCCCCCATGAAAGGAGTCCATTCTTTTTATGAATCAGACTGGGAAGTTTCAGTACTGTAGACCAAGATCAGGTAAACTGATGAAAAGGGTTGTTGTGGAAAGTAGAATCTATAGGATTATGAGTGTGGGCAGAATTCATAAGAAAGGTCTATATATCTATTTCAATTTTCAAGAGCTAGTCTAGAGATTTTTAGATGAGTGTAAAAACGTGAAAAAGAAAGGTATCACAACAGAATGAAATCAAAATTAGTTGAACAGCCCATAAACAACTACAAAAATAAACAAATAAGGGTGTGTGTCAACCTGTCCGAAGAAAATTGCCTGTTTTAACCCTAAAAGTGTGTAAATTTTAACAAATAGTACAGGATATTACATGATGTAAATTATGGAATCACACCCATTAAGGGCCCTGCCAGTGTCAGTACATGTAATCAGTTTTGGTGGAACGTACGCTCTAAAATAAAACATTTAAAATCTATATATATATATACATGTATAAATATTTAGAATCTAATGAAGGAAGGAACATCAAATTAATTGACGTTACACTATGCAACATCCCCCCCCCCCTTTCCCCAACAAAAAAATGGTAGAAAAACAAACACACCAGAACAATAACAAGAAAAAAAATTACACACTAACAAAAAAAAACACCACAAAGAGTCAAAGAGGGAAAATAAAAGTAACTGTAACGTATTCGACAAATCAATGTGGTGACAACAAGTGAGAAAGAGATTAAGTGAAGCTAAGTGAACTTTCTTTCAAAAGTAAAGAGGTTTCGGTTTCTTTCTTCTTTTTTTTTTAAATTTGACTTTTATTCCCCGACCAAAAAATGCCAAAAAATCGAGCCACAATTGATTGGTCGCGGCCGCAACAAACGCAGAAGCTAGTTCTATGTGTCGTTATTGCAATAACCCTCCGTAGATCTAGATCTAGACAGCACACGAGTGAACACAACACATTAAGTTTAAGAGCAGCACCCTTCATAGGCAACACGTCATATCTGTAGCGAAAAACTGTTTGGAACTGTAGCATATTTTATTCTTTATAAATATTTACTGCAGACTTTTTTGGACCGATTGAACCATATTGTATACGAACAATCTTTGGAAGGCCTATACTCTATATAATATCCGAAATTTGCGGGAAAGGATGTGATTTCAGAGTGTTCGGAGAAATAGTGCTCAGCTTTATTTTCCCGAACGTTCTGAGAAATAGTGCTCAGCTTTATTTTCCCGAACGTTCTGAGAAATAGTGCTTAGCTTTATTTTCCCGAACGTTCGGAGAAATAGTGCCCAGCTTTATTTTCCCGAACGTTCGGAGAAATAGTGCCGGCCATATTAAAAACTGGGGAAAACCATGAATTCCTAAGGTTGAGACATCAGGCAAAGTCAGTCCGCTGGTCTGGTATTCTTCCATCTTACCGGCCGTATGATAAAAATAAGAAAGAAAAAAATACATTTAATCTATATCTAGATTCTAGGGTAAATTTTTACTTTCACTCCCGCACACAGATGCACTGTTTCAGGGGTCAAACTGCTGTACTGTTTGCTGCAGATCACACATAAAGCCACTAAAACTGTCGCAAATCAATTATTTTCAAGACAATTTCAAATCTAACTGTAAAATATCAAATTATGGGTAAAAACAGGGGGGCATGCCCCCCTGTAACCCCCAGATTTTCTTTTACCCCAGTTTGGCAGGCCCCCCTGGAACCCGCCGATTGGTCCAAAGCATGTCGATCTCGGTTAAAAACAATCAAATATTTCAAAAACTATTAATTTGCGACGGAAATGAAGTTGATATTCGTGTTCAGCGCATCAATATTTAGTAGAAAATAGACAACTGGTAGCTGAGTGTGAGACGGGAGGGAAAGGAAAAAAATACCGATTCTAGATCTAGAATCTAGATCTTCTAGATCTAGATATCTGCATCTACATAGATCTAGATTCTAGATCTTAATTAGAAATCTACTGATTTCATAATCTCACTTTTCAGTTGTAGACTGTGTAGACCAACAACTTGAATACTGACCATACTGTACACTCCACACAAAACGACAAAAGTAGAAGCATGTGAACTTCCTGACCTAGAATTAGAATCTAATAGAAAGAGATTGCCCCTTTTTCCTTAATTAGTTAAATTAGGCCTACCTAATTTTAGTTTTAGGCCTGTTCCGTCAGCGCTGCCAGTGCCAGTCAGAAGACCCTTGTGAAGATCTCGGCAAGCCTAGGCCCTACTAGGATCGAATTGTTTTGACTACTTTGGACTTGATCATGTGATTGTCATGTGACACACAAAATATTGACATGCACCAGTTATTTTCGACTTTATATGTATTGAATTAATTGACTTTTACATGTTTAATTATTTATTTGATACGTAGCAAAATAAAATAGTATTCAGTATATTAATTTATTTATCCCAAAAAGTATTTAAAATCAATTTGATTACCAAAAGGTGTGGCTCCGCTTGATCGTGTATCAAAGAAAAACCAAGGACGGCAACTACGGCCTACCTGCCACACTTGTAAACAAGCGGACACGAACTTGTGTCAATCGACTGTCACTGATGACTTTGCACGATCTAATTTCTCGGGCTCGCATCTGATACGAGCGTTTGGCTGTCTACGGACTAGACTATATTTTATCAGAGTTGATACAGTATACAGGTTAAAAACGATTGAAGTAGGTTTGATTCTAGATCTAGACTTTACAAATGCTTTTGATACAAATACTGTGGGCGGTGGGCCGTGGGCCCAGACTCTACTCAGACTGTACTGTACTGTACTGTAACAGAACCGCCTAAACCGACGTAGATCTAGATCTAGATCTAGATATAGATCTAGATCCAATCTAGATATCTAGATTTAGATCTAGACTAGTCTAGATCTAGAGGTAAGATTGTACTTTACTGGACCACTGGTAACCGCGGGTCGGAACTACTTTCGCTATGTAGATCTAGATTCTAGAATCTAGCTAGAAAGGCCACCTCTATTCTCACCTGGAGTGAGAATAGTGCAGGCGAGTCTTGTGGCTATTCTCACCCGGTGCGGGTTCACCAAATTTTGCGTTCATCCTAAACCACAGAATTCTACACTGTGATAACAGAAAAATTGTAGAATTCTGTGCCTTGAACAAACGTTCCATTACAACTGTAGCCTACTAAAAGCGTACAATTTTGTCTGTGGGCAGTGGAGAGAGAGAGGAGTAGCGCGAGAATTTCCGGGCAAAACAAAAGGGCAAAACAAAAGGGCAAAACAAAATGGCGACCCGCCTAGTTCGGCTCGATTCGAAAAGTTAAATAGCCATAGCATCTTTGTAGATGAAAGTGGCTATTCTCAATACTGTCTATCGGTGTGATCAACTCCTCCCCTCTTCTCTCTCTCTCTGTCTCTTTCTGAATACTGTCTATCGGTGTGGACGATCAAATTGACCAAAACAAAGTTTAAAATGATGTTAAAACACAAAAGTAAATTAATTTGGTTGTCTACAAAGATGCTAGGGCTATTTAACTTTTCGAATCGAGCCGAACTACGCGGGTCGCCATTTTGTTTTGCCCGGAAATTCTCGCGCTACTCCTCTCTCTCTTTCTCTCTCTCTCTCCACTGCCCACAGACGAAATTGTACGCTTTTAGTAGGCTACAGTTGTAATGGAACGTTTGTTCACGGCACAGAATTCTACAATTTTTCTGTTATCACAGTGTAGAATTCTGTGGTTTAGGGTGAACGCAAAATTTGGTGAACGCGCACCGGGTGAGAATAGCCACAAGACTCGCCTGCACTATTCTCACTCCGGGTGAGAATAGAGGTGGCCTTGTAGATAACCAAATTAATTTACGTTTGTGTTTAAACATCATTTTTTAACTTTGTTTTGGTCAATTTGATCGTCCACACCGACAGACAGTATTCAGAAAGAGACAGAGAGAGAGAGAAGAGGGGAGGAGTTGATCTTGCGAGAACTTCCGGGCGGGTGAGAATAGCCACTTTCATATCTAGAAATCTAGTAGCCCCTGGTACTTAGTGGTCCGCTATTCTTCCTTTCCGAGCTCCCCTACTCATTTTCCTATGTCCTCACCCTTCGACACAATACATGTGATTAAACATAGAAAGACGCAAACTATTTTTAGGTACGGCGCCCATCTTGTCTGACGTCAGACCAGGATTTCCCTCCGATCACGTGACTACATCTAGATCTAAGTATAGCCAACCGCATGGCACCAAAGATGGAAGAGTACGAAAATTGCCGTAAAGACGCTGGAGGATTAGATCTAGATCTAGATATCTAGATTTAGATCTCCCCCCCCCCCCCCCCTGCATTATTCATCTCACATTAAAAAACAAAACAAACTTCAAAACAGCTCTACAAATTATAATTTATGGGACTGTTGGTCAGTCGGGAGGAGGAAAAGAGAAAAAAAAAATAGTCCGGGACCGGAATCGAACTGCTCCTAAAATCATTGCATGACTTCAAATGCAGACGCGCTGTCTATTCGGCAATCAGAACTTCCGAGAGCATGGTGTAGATTAAGCATTATAACATAGACACTTCCATCTTTGGTGCCATACGGTTGGCTATACTTAGATGTAGTCACGTGATCGAGGGGTATCCTGGTGTGACGTCAAACAAGATGGACGCCGTACCTAAAAATAGTTTGCGTCTTTCTAAGTTTAATCGCATGTCCCTTCGACTGCCAACTACCGACTGACGTCTCTTACCGGGTTTTCAGTCATAATGACCGTGCCCTTTGACCCACAACCCTGACTCCTTGAGGCTAATTGGTCAATCTAATCTCGTGGTCCACTATTGACTATTGTTATTTGCTCGCGACTCTGCTAGGCTAGGCCCAGGCCTACTCCTGGCCCGGCAAAGTACAATGGAGGGCTAGAGATGCGCACGAGAGCTCATTTGCATATTGCTACCCCCTCGGCCCTGCTCGCGACTTGGCGAGTGCTGCGAAGCAAGGCTCGGCCTGTTCCAACTCTAATTAGATCTACCCCGATTGTCCACTTAGCTCCATGGTCCGCTCATGTTATATTGTTGTTGTGTATGGGTTTTTTAAAAATAATTTCTTCCAGAGCCCCCTGAAACCCCCCACTGTTGTTGTTAACACAATTGTCGGATCATGTTATTGTTTTGCATTTGTGTGTTTTCATTATTATTGTTTCATGGTGGTCCACCAAAGTTAAATCGCCTACCCACCCTCAACCACCACCTCTCGCTCACCTTGCCTCGCCACGGGCTTGTGCTCGGCGCGAAGTCGCCCACGTAATTACCTTTTGTCCGCACGTAGAGAACTATGATGAGTGCGTAGTTAGGCTAGGCATGCGTAGTAATCACGGGCCCAGACAGGTGGTCCAGTAAAGTACAATCCAGCCCTACACTACTACAAGAGAGAGTCTACAGCGTGCTCTCTCTGCTGTGTGTTTTACATTACGAACTGACTGTTCGGAATCGAGTCCAATTAAACAAATAAATATAATCAGAATCTAGATCTACATTTGGACTCTCAATTGAGTCCAGCATGACAATTGACGTCCATTCCGACTTCCGACCCTTGTTCCTGAATATGTCCAGCATTTATGAAAAATTTTGCGATAGCCTAAGATCTCGAATAATGATAACAATTGAGACTTATGCTTTAATATCCAGTTGCTAGATTCTAGATATATCTAAACTGGCTCTCCGTGCATCATTAGTATGAACTGAACAACCAAACTGAGTTGACCTCACCGGGGGCAAAGTTAATTATGTCAACCAATGAGATTGCGCGAAGCGATCGTGCACTCTCGGTTTGCTGGGGGAACGAGGTGTTGGGAAGAGGCCATGGCTGTCGATTTTGTGCGACAGAATTAAATTTTTAAAATACAGAAAAACTATAACACACAACAAAATGATATTAAACGTTTGGAAATACGAATGGTAGTGGACCGGTGAAAGTAATGATGATGCTGTAGGCTGTAGTGGTGGCGGAAAGAATCTGAGTTGTCAGTTACCGTGTACTTAGACACTGCCACTGAGCAATGAGAGTGCAGTCTTTTGACTTTTGACACAATTACACCTGGATCGATAACAACAACACTGGATCGATAACAACGATACAATTACACAGTCCTCGAAACGAACTGAAGTCTTTTGTGTGCGACGACAAAGTGCTTGACCCGTGCGCATTTTAAGAAAAAATGGCCTTTGTATCATAAGAATGGCCGATCCATTATTAATTTTTAAGTGCATTGAATAGAGCTTTATTTTTTACAACTTGACTATGAAAAAAACCAACCTTGCACTTTTGGTGCAAGCCTCTCTACGCAAATAACCAGAATCTTCTGTAATATGTACTGAGCCCACAGCCACGAGAGTTCGCGACGTCACGACACAGTACACAGTAAGCCTGTCCGTGAGTCACATCACAAGTCACCGGAAGTTCCCCCCGGTAGCGAGCGGTAGGCAAAGCAAAGCACAAGCCTGCTCGCAAGCCTCTGGCGCCAGCCATCCGCTCCTCGCAAGCCTTCGATTAATCGAGCAGACTCCAGCTTTACCATATATTTATCTATGCATGTTTCTCACCTTTGCTTTAAAGTCCCTCATGACTAGCTTTCTATCCTGAAACAATTGTTGTTACATGGCTTTTAGGTCCTTATAGAATAAAATTTCTCCCCTTCGTCACTGTAATGCTCTGAAACTGGTGCTTAAACTTTGATGACACCTAGGTTGAAAGGTTTCCCTTTTAAATTAGCAATGATAACTATGTCGTTTTCAGTTTTTTTCCTCTCATTTATGTTGCAGTTCCCATCACAATCATGAATCACCTGTCATCTGTGAAGCATGTGATTATCATCCTGTCTGGGAAAGGAGGTGTGGGAAAGAGCACCATGGCAGTGCAGATTACCCTTGGGCTGCATGCTGCTGGTAAAAAGGTGAGAGTTACTTTTTTCTTCAACAACATGCTTTGTTGCAGTGTAGGGAGACGCATAATTTGTTGACTTTAAGAGGTCACTGTCATGCTGGCAGCTGACGCTATTGTAACTTTTACTACTTTATTATGGTTGTCGTTCAACATACCTTAGTGCTACAAAGAAAGGAATCAACTTCCTCTCTTTCCTTTTTTGTTGTTTTATTTTGTTTTCTTTCCTGTCACATGTATTTGAAAATTGTATAAATTTGTACTCGGTTTTACTTTCCATGTCGCTCATTACGTACTGCAAAAAAATGAATCTACACACTTGGCAATCATCTGTAGCGAAAATGTCAAGTAAATGGTAAATGATATATGAGGCGTGCGGACAAAATGAGTTACTTCTTGCACTCCAAGAATGGAGATATAGGGCGAAAATCAACACTAGAGTCAGATTTATACAATTTCAATTGATCCCATTTTGTTCAAGTCTACCGTGTCTTTTATTATTTCGGACTTACAAGTTGTATAAACTCCACCCATAAAGTTTATGTATCAATTTCCATACGGCTAAAATCCGACAAGTAACTCATTTTGTCAGCACACCTCACATATATTCTTTACCTTATTTGTGTTGTTGTCCCATAGATATTAAAATATATTATCTGAGATTCAGACACGTTTATTGAATGCTCTTCAAGAAACCGCTTTGGAGTAGCAGGTCCCCATGTACAGATTTACCTCAAAGTCTCCACTGCCCTAGCCATATACAGTATAACACGGATAGCTCGAATTTGTCGTGACCGGCCTCTGTAGTTTGAGGGATCCGTAGTTCAAAGGATATCTTACAAAGATGATGAAAAACAAATGGGACCACAGGCACCGTTCGACAGATGCGTGATTTAGAGTCTTCTGTCTTCTACCTATCCCCGTATTATACTGTATATAAGACTCTTTTTGTTTTTTAATCCATCACATGGTGTAATGCATTCGTCGACTTTGTATGTTTCTCTAGTGCTTATTACAGTATCATGAAAATGTGAACGAAGCTCTTCTGCTTTTTTTCTTTTCTTTTATTGTTAAATCAACAATCCGGGAGGGGGAGGGGCACTGTATGGAGATTCCGTGTGTCTCTGCACAGCAATCTTTTTTTTTGTGTAGGTAATTCATCAGGATACAAATATAGAGCAGGTATGGGTGAGTGTGTTTGTCATTTGTGTTTGTGCCTGCATTTCTAAAAAGTCGAAGGGAAACCATCTTCAGTTCAGGTGTTAAGATTAAAGTCTGTTATTATTGTTTATGTGTGTGTATTTCAAAGTTTAAAAATAGATTTATAGAAGGGAGTTCTGTATTACCATGCTTGAGCAATTTGATTGTGGTTTACAATTTTGTGTACTCTTGACTAGTGACTGCACCAGCCTCTGTACACTGGTGAACCATAGAGTTCATGTTATCTTTTGATGTGGTAAAAATGATTTCAGGTTGGTCTTCTTGATGTGGACTTGTGTGGACCCAGCATTCCGAAGATGTTCAACCTTGAAGGCAGAGATATTCATCAGTGTCCAGAGGGGTAAGCTACACTCCCCCCCCAAAAAAAAAGAGAAAGAAGAAAATTCAACGAAACTCAAAACCCAGATCTCCCAGTTCTCTGAACTTGGTTTCTCTTTTGAGTTCCGAATTATTATACAATGTAAGAAATGTCTAAATTGTTCTTATTTATATCTCTGTCTCAGATACTGTACAAAACAAGGTCAGTGAAATTCTAAAAAGTGCATTCGCTCAGATTTCTTTTGGATCCATAGATTATATTTTCATTTTGCATTTGTTTTTGTTTTTTTATAGCAAACTTTATTCTCAATGCCCTTGACCTTTTCTTTTTCTTTTATTTCATAAGGTGGTTGCCTGTTTATGTGGACAAGGAGCAAAAGATTGGAGTGATGTCCATTGGGTTTTTGTTAAGTGACTTGGACGATGCTGTAGTATGGAGAGGACCAAAGAAAAATGGTATCCTTTTGTCTGTGATAAATGTTGGTTGTTTTATTTGTTTGGGTTTTTTTCTCTATTTGTAATTGGAAAGGACTCATTAAGAACTTTTGTTTGTGAACACATTGTTACTGAAACTGAGCATTACATATAATGTTGATCCCTAACTGCATTTGGACAAAACTGTAACTGGAATCATATTCACATAGAACAGTGGGCGTTGTTTTTTTGTTTGTTTTTTGTTTGGTTGTTTTTTGGGGGGGGTTGGGAGGAGGTTGTTTTTTTAATTCCTTTGGGTGATAAGTTACAGCATTTGAGAGAATTGACCGATTCGTTACAAATAAGATGCATACAGCCAATGATGTAAATGGAAAAGAAGCATGTGAAGTATCAAATGTTATAGGCTCTCAAAATCACTTGAGAAGGAGATAAACTTCTCTTAACCTGTTTGCCTCCCGTAGTTCGAGGTTTGCCAATCCTGAGATTAGTTATGGTATTGTCTGTTTCGAGTTGTTTGCTTTTTAGTTGTTTTCCACCAGTTAGGCACTGTGTGCTGATATATGGTATTGAAATCAGAGTGCAAATAAAATGTGAAAAAAAGAGAAGTATCATTGACTCAAAATTGTTAGCCCTTCTAACTCCTCTCTGTAGTAGATATTAAATATAGAGTTGCTATAGAGCCTGTTGAGGATGCTATGATAGACATGAACATCTTTCCCTCCCTGTGCAAGTGCAATAATATCATTTACTTTAGTGTATTGTTCACATCTTCTTTCCTTACTTTTTAAAAATATTTTTCTGTTGAAATTGCTTCTCTGTAAATGTTTAGCAGAAATGTGGTCAGCAATTGATTATTTGTACCTGGAAAATGTGTAGTGTGTTCTTTTGATTTGTTGCAGCAATGATCAAACAGTTTTTGAGTGACGTGTACTGGCAAGACGTGGATTACCTCATCATTGACACCCCTCCAGGCACTTCCGATGAGCACATCACTGTAATGGAGGCCTTACGGGCGTATAACCCCGACGGTGCTATTCTGGTCACAACGCCACAGGTATACAATTTAAAGACTTCTTGTGCGTCAGAGAGGGGTGAAAACAAAATTTATTTTTCATTAAAAATACCTGGTTTTACTGATTTTGACTGGTCTTTGAAGTTTAGAATCGGTGAGTGTTTCATTGGTCTTATTGGGTTTTTTTTTTCATTTTTAACAGGTTGGCATTTGCTTCTTCTATACTAAATCCCACCCAAGCACTGTTCTAAAAATAGTTCCCCCATCATAAGAAAAATGACGAAACTTTTCTTGAAGTTAAGACTTTTTTATGCCTGTGATATCAATGAGACACAGTAAACATATGAAATGAACTGTAGGAGGTAGCTTATAGATGGAAGTTTTTCTTCAAATAGCTGTCAATGTTTCTAGGCCCATCCTATATTTCTGGTTGATCAAGGATGGGCTTGTTAGATCTACACATAGTTCTAGTTCTGTTTTCTTTATTCTCTCTGACTCCAGAACTAAATCCTCACCAATAACTTATTCCTCACTCTGACCTTGCATTGACTTCTCGTTTAATTTCATCCTCTTTCTTTTTGGTCGCAATGATAATCATATATATCACCTAATGTTGAGAGGCTCTCATAGTATAGAGGTAGGATGTTCGTCTCTCATTTAAAAGGTCCTGGGTCAGAAACCTGACAGCGATGGAAAATCTTTCTTCTCTAAAATGTTCTCCATTCACCTCCTCTCCTGTTCTCCAGTCATGTTTTGTCATCTGCTTTCATCTCCACTGTCTACCCAGCCTCCTGTGAGCTCCTCTCTCCTTTACTCGTGACTCTTTCTACTGCTACTCCTGGCTCTTTACTACTGCCTTTCTGCCTCACTCCTGATCCTAGGCTAGGTAAGATCAAACACTTAGCCTTTTTGGATAAGGGTGAAAAATCTCGGAGGTCCCGTATGCAAATTGCAAACCATCGACAAAAACTCCAAAGGTGTCGCCAAACAGAAGGTCACGTTGATAGCATTAGCTGAAGGATATCTCCTTTACAATTAATTATGGGAAAATCCTCAGCCGCTGTTGGTAATGAAAGTTGCAACTATCAGGTGATAATGGGCAATGTATATGTATGCAGTCATTTGTACATAATGGGCAATTTTGGTGGGATTAAGATAAGGATTTGTCAGTCAAGTGACTGACAGTATGAATTTTTTCCACCCCTAATTTCATTTATTCCTTCAGTGCCAGATCTGCGACAAATCGGCGATCATGGTTCTCCTTTCATTCCTTTTCTCGGATGCCCTTTAAAAAGCTACGTTTCCCTGATCTTTCCCCGTTACCCATTTGTTTAGGTTCCCTAAGTAGATTGCTCTGGGCCCACCCCTGCCTCATTTGCCTTCAATTTTGCCAGTGAAAGCTAGATGTTCAAGACCTTTATGTCTATTCAGGTGTCCCAAAAACTGCATTTGTCTTTTCCTGATTGTTTTTAAAATGGAGTGTTCCACGTGAGCTTCATCAAGCACTACCTCATTTGATTTCTTTTCCTTCCACGATACTCTTAGCAGCCTCCTAAGGAACCACATTTCTGCTGCTTCTATTTTATTTTCACTGTCTTTAGTGATTGTCCAGCATTCACAGCCATATAGAAGGGTTGACCAAACATAGCATTTCAGGACTTTCATTTTGATGTTCATTGAAATGTTTCTATTTTTCAGGATTGGGCTCATTTTATTGAAACTAGCCTTAGCCATTGTAGTTCTCCTTTTTATTTCTGTGGAGTATTTGGCATCAGATGTTATCATATATCCTTGATATTTCAACTGTTGGACTTGTTTGATCTTTTCACCTTTGCTAATGAGATTTACAAATAGGATTTGCTGCGTTTTTGGATATTACCATGCATTCTGTTTTCTTTACATTGAACAATAATTCTTTACGTTCACTTCCTATTACAAAATATGAAAGTGAAATGTATAACCCTAGATAAATTATTTAAAACTCGTAAAATGTACTGGGCTATGATGTGGGGGTTTTCTTTGACATAAGAAAGTATCGAAAAAGAGCAAACAGTTGTTTATTGGTGTCTTTCCTAAGGCTGTTGCTGTCGGTGATGTAAGGCGAGAGTTGACCTTCTGTCGCAAGACTCACATCCCTGTGGTGGGCATCGTGGAGAACATGAGTGGTTATGTCTGTCCACACTGCTCTGTGAGTACATTTAGCAGAGTTTGTCAACAGACTCTTATCTAATTTCATTTTTCTGTCATTATCACATTTTTCCACAATTCATTATGCTCTACGGGCATTACCTCAGCCATGGTTAATTTTGTGTGTAACTAAAGAAAGGTATCAAAAGTCAGATTTTGACCATTTTGAGTTAAGGCATGTACCTTATAGGTAATTCAATGCTGAACACAGGGGACTTTAGATTTTTAGATATCTCAAGTAGTTTTTGAGATATTGCACATTTTGCGAGGTAGGGTATAAAAATATAATTTTGAGAAAATGAGCTTTTAAGTTTAACAAACGTGAGAAAACGATATTTTAAAACGTATTCATTCTTGGAAAATTCTTTTCCAATTTGGCATTCAGTTGATATCAATGTCATCAATGGAATTCAATGTAGTAGGGAAGAGAAAAGCGTAAACGTACTTCAAGAATAGATTTTAGCACCTTTTAAAAGCAGTTTTAATTATTTGTTTATATTTTACCCTACCCTCAAAAAAATTCAAAATAAAATATTTAGAAGTCAAATCAATGAAAACCCTTTCACCACGTTGTAAAAAAAATGGTGGTTCTATCTTTTAAAAAAATTGAAATACATTTGGTCTAAAAAGTGATTTTTGTCATTATCAGCCTGTTGCTCAAAACGGTATAGGGCGACTTTTGGTACCTTTCTCTAGGCATACACAATTTATTAAATATATTGCGATTTCAAATTTGTAAAGCTTTTTTTTCTGATGCCTGAACTGCTCTTTCTCTCTCTCTCTCTGTGCTGTGTTTTTGTTTTCCTTTGAAATCATGGATTTGTCTTTCAAATGTTTTATTGCCTTGATTGTCTAAAGGGACGTATTTTCATTTCATGACTCGTCTGTATTTTTCCGCAGGAATGTACAAACATATTTTCCAAAGGCGGGGGGCAGTCTTTGGCTGAGCAGAATAATGTTCCATTTCTTGGTGAGTGCTTTAGGTCTGTCCCAAAAGTAGGAGCATCAATTTTTCTCAATCCACCTTATATATGTGTTGTCGCTAATATATATGTGGGGCATCGTTGTGAAATTGGCCACTTGTCAAAATAATGAAATTGAAGAGATAAACATTATTTCCATGCCTGGGGAAGTTTTATCTAATATTTTTTTTAATGTTTTTTTTTGGTTCAACATCCTTTTTTATGTCCATTTAAAACATACTTCTGTGTGGATATTGCAAAAAAAAACTTCTAATCAAAGGCACAAAAAGCATTTATTTGCAGTTTCCAAAGACACTATAACTTTTGGAAGTAACCAAACTTTGGCAGGCCATTTTCTCACTATTTTTTACCTCTGACACCATACTACCTCCATGGCTTCAATCACAAATATCTTGATTTCTATGAAAATGGGTTTTTTTTCATCAAAAACGAGACAAACGAACATGCTTTAAGATGGTACCAAAAATTCTATATGCTTAAAAACTGACGAGTGCTTCGATTCCAAAATGTCCTAATAATAATGATAATCATAAATGACATTTATATAGCGTTCAACCCTGATTAAAGTGCACAGTCTCTGAGTGCTATACAATACAGTACAACGTACAACAGTAACATAAAATGTTATATTCTGACTAAAAGAAAATCACTCCAAATATTCATCTTATTGATTTAAAAACAGAAACGACTTCAGCTGACATTTGAATGAATCAACAGATTTGAGCTCTCTTAAAGTACTTGGTAAGGCATTCTAGATCTTGGGGCCTTACACATATCTATGTGAGTGCAGTTCCACTAGTCTCCCAAGTCTTGCTAGATCTAAATCTAGATGGCATCCCAACTGTTTCCAATACAGAGTAATGCTGGCCTGTCTCCTCTTGGTTCACAGCCCGTCTCTGAGGTGATCTTAATTGTAGCCATTGGCGTGTAACAATTTACAAGCAGCAAATACCCACGGCAACAACAACAGTTATGTTTTGACATCTTCTTTATTGTTTATGGCTTCAGATTCGAGAGGTGGATTGAAAGTTCTTATCACTTCTACAACTATACAAAGAAGTTTATAAAACCAAATGTGAAACAGCGTGGTGAAATCAGGTGCTCTTCAAATTAATGAAATTGAAGAGACTGCCATTTTTATCGAATTTTGGTTTTGGCTTGCTGCTGTCTAATTAAATTAAAAACACATTTACTGAAAAATGTTGATTAAAGGCACACAAAAAATGTAAGTTTTCAGTTTCCACATACTATCAAGCTATGGAAATAAGCAAATTTTGGCAGCCATTTTCTTGCTAATTCAACCTTTGAAACCTGGATTCCTCACCTTCTTCAATCTCAAATATCTCGATAGATGGGCATTTTTTCACCTTTAGCAAGACAACAGAACAAGCTTTAAGATGATACCAATACTTCTACATGCCCAAAATTTGCCGAAGGCTTGATTCCATCACGAAGTGACACAAATTTATGTTTGTGATTTTGCTAAAGGCTCGACTCATGATAATTCAAACAAGGAATAAGGTTGGTTTTTTAAAATGTTGTCTGTTTTTGTGTTCCTCTCTACGTGCAATTGTTGTTTGATTCAGGTGTTATTTTTGTAATATTAATGTTTCTCTGCTGGATTAGTAAAAGGACTTAAAGTGCAAAAAGAGTGCTAAATTTTTGCAGATGACTACAGCCCTCCTTATTGTTTTTTTTTCTTACACCGTATGGTGTCTATTACTGACTATGTGCTATGTGCTGCTCATGGGCGTTTTTTTTTTTAATTTGCTTTTTCAGGAAGCATCCCCATTGATCGACATTTGACAATGAGTCTTGACACAGGGAAAAATTTCTTAGAGGAAAACCCAGGGTCCCCTGCTGTTGAGGCTATCAGCCACATGGTGACAAGGCTGATTGCAATTGACAAAGATTTGCCATAAGTTCAGAGAAGAGTTTTTTGGATATTATATCATCACTGTTGCAAGAAAATTGAGTAGCTACAGCAAAACTCTGTTAACACCAACTTCATGGGACCAGAGACTTTCTTTGTGTTCAGCAGATTTCGTGTGTAGGAAAGTTACAATGCATAAAGTAAAGGGGGGGGGGGGAAACAATAGGTTTGGAAATCCTTTTGTAGGTACAGGCATCTCATGTTTAATGGCTTCATGTTAAACAGTCTACTGTAAATCTTTGTAATCACCATATCAAACTGAGTCAAACTGAACTATTCATTTTTCTTGTGAAGGTGAGTTGTGTAGGATGTGGTGTGTTGATTAATGAGTTGTGCAAGACCTTTCAATAGCTGTTTGCATAATGGAAAAGATCAAAATTCTACACCGATTTCATGCAATTGATGGATTTGCCAATTGGTTACTGAAGTTCTCATCCTTAATTCATTTTCTTTTGTCATAAACATTATTTGAATGCTTTTTGTTTTCATCCACGTAGTAGCTGTTTCTTCTGTTATAGAAAAAGATCTCTGATATGTCAAGTCTGATTCTCTTCAACCTGCACTTTATGTTATTTACTTTCATTTTAAGTTTGGGTTGTGATGTTTTGTCTCCTTTTCATAAGTTTTGTATGCTATGAATTTGAGTGCATCTGAAAACCATGAGAATATTATGCATCAACATTTATTTTCATTGATTACTAATCAGGGAGTTAATGTTTTACAGTTTTTTACGATTTGAACTTTTGTTTGACAGTGCTTGTCAGTTACAACAATAATTTGTTACAATTTATGTACCTGTATTTTAAACAGTTATTTTTTTGTGTGCGTAGTGTCCAGAAAGATCAGATGTATTTAGGAGAAGGAGGAAAATGTCATTGATTTAGGCTGGTCTCTGTTAAACTGAGGAGAACAAAATCATTTAGCAAAATAATGAAAAAGGTGCCTAACGTTCCTGTAAGTTTCAGACCATGTTTATGTCGGGGTTGTTTTGGGGTTTTTTTGCGACCAGGAATTGAGTTTTACACTTGTTCCTATAACAAACCTTATTCTGAAAGTTTGGGGTTTTGTTTTTTTAAAATTGTTTGATTTTAGTATCCCAGTGCCCTGCTGGACCCTGCAAGGTTATTTCAATGGCTGAATGTAATGTTTGTACGTTTTATCACATATATGTGAAGCATCAAGGTGAAATCAGGCACTCGTCAAAATAATGAATTCTGAGGAATCGGCATTTTTCTATCAGTTTGGAAATTTTTTTCTAATTTTTGTTTTTTGCCTCAACACCTTGTTTGTCCATTCAAAAACACTTTTATGGTGTTGATTTTATTGAAAAACGTTGATTAAAGGCACAAACAAAAAATGTAAATTTGCAGTTTCTAAGGACTCTTAAGCTATATCAGTCACCAAACTTTGGCGGCCATTTTCTCGCTTATTTTACTTCTGAAACCTGGTGACTGCACCACCTTCAATCGAAAATATCTCGACTTCTATGTAAGAGAAATGGATATTTTTTTCATTGAAAGCAAGGCAACTGAACAACCTTTAAGGTGATACCAATAACTCCATATGCCTAAAAATTGACGAGCGCCTGATTCCACTGCATGGTGACATATATAATATGCAATTTTTTTTTCTACCACTGAGAAAAATTCATCTCTCAGTGGTGTACAATGATAGATCTAATATTTGTAAACCCTTAGGCCCACCCCCACCCAGAGAAATAGTTACAAGGGTTAGAAACTTTTGAGAATGATTGAAAGGCATGTTCAAAAGAATAGCCGATCACACTCAAATCTATAAAATTGTGGGTTCTGTGTTAATACTTATGTATTGTTCTATTATGACAATATTCAAATATGCATGTTTTAGCATAGTGCTCAGCTCATAGACTTAATTTACATGGAAAAAATAAGGTTACTTGAGGTCTGTAAAGAATCATAGAGTTCAGTGTGAGGGCTACTGAGTTACAATAAAACCTTGGTAACGTGAACTTTACGAAACCAGAGAATTTCTTCATGTTAAGCAGATATCGTGTTAAGAGAAAAGTTGCAATGCATTGAATAAAGAGGGGGAAAAAAACAAGGGAATAAACAAATCCTTTTGTGATACTGTATCAGGAATTTCATGTTAATAGGCTTTGTGTCAAACAAAGTCTACTGTATATTGAAATCTTTTTGCAAAAATGTGTAGCAATATTGAACAATGACAGCTTTTAGATGTGTCCCCAGTGTTCCCTTGAAAAAAAAGCTGTGGCCTTCACTCTTATTGGCAATGTGCTGTCATAACTAGCAGGGATATTTCTGTATGTGAAATTGATGCTTTGTGTCAGTGATGGGATATGGTGCCCTTAGTAGAGTGCTGGGGCTTTAACTCCATGATGCATAGTTTTGATAAATAGAATTTAAGTTCAACAAATCGCTCTCTTGTGGTTAAAATTTTATAAAACCTTAAGGGTTAAGCATCAAACTGAAAAAATACTGGTCAGAGCGTCTTGAGCCTTTGACACGGTGAGTGGGGCATCTGTGTCAATTATCAATAATGGACAATATGTAATTTAGTTCTCGCAAAAAAAAGTGGAGTGAAAGCCCTTTCGTTCCAAGGGTGTATTGTGTTGTGCAGTATGACAGAAGTGACTGAAAGTATGTGCCTATTCGAAACCAATCGTTGCCCGTCTGCTTTCAAAGACAGGCTTTAATTAATCCTGGGAAATGGCTTAAGAATGAGTGGATTGTTGTTTGAAAGGAGCATAAAAGGCTTAAACACGTTCATTTTTCCCTAGGGATGTACAGTGGAGTCCACTTAAACCGAACTCCGCAGGACAGCCGGATGTTCTTTGGTTTAGCCATGTTTTTGGTTCAGAGAGTTAGCTCAATGAATGAGCGATGATTGTTGACAACATTGTTGGGAATGCCATGCTTGCGTCAAATTTCATATTTTGGAAGTTTTTTCCTCATCTACCTCTTCAGTAACTTCAATATAAGCTGCATGCTGTGCGCATTTTGCTTTCTCATCAATATTGTCAGCTTGCTTAATCTGCCAAATGATCACACAGAACAAATAAAAGCACAGATAGTACTGCACACTACATTGCGCTCTGCACTAGGCTAGACAAGTGAGCTCAATGTCAGTGACTTGTGACATCATGAGACATGTGGTTGCTCATGTGTAGGGCCAACGAGAACTAGCTGTGCAGAGCCGATAGGCCATGACCATCTGACAAACAGACAAACCGTTCACCATCTATGCATTATTATACGCAGTGTGAAGACCTTTTGATGTGTGTATGATAAATGTACACTGGCAGTGCCACTCTCTGGCTCACAGTCGACACACATAAGCTCTCATGTCTCTTTTGTTTCGCTATCTTGAAGTGGATAAGGCTTGATGGTTAACGTTACCTGAGGGTTGCCAGTGATGATTTAGACAACATTACCCTGGAAATTATTTTCAGTTTAGAAATAAGAGCATATCTGCTATTTGATAGTTTTCTTTCAGAGACAAGAAAGTGAAAAACGGGATTCTTTTTCTTTTTTTTTCGGTTTACCTCCGTTTTGGATTAACCATGTTCGGTTTACGTAGACTCCACTGTACCTATCTCTACATCTCCTGAGTAGTTTTTCAGTCATGGCCACACAGAGGTTATGATGTGGAGTACATGACATGTACTTGTTGATGGAAAATTGCATTAAAAAGAAATGTTTGAGGAGACTGGCTTTTTGCCCTGTTTTATGAGCTCAATGTTTGTTTGCCTGTCTGTCTCCTTCTCTCTCTCTCTCTCTCTCTCTCTCTCTCTCTCTCTCTCTCTCTCTCTCTCTCTCTCTCTCTCTCTCTCTCTCTCTCTCTCTCTCTCTCTCCCTCTCTCTCTCTCGCTCTCCCTCTCTCCCCCCTCTCTCTCTCTCCCCCCCTCTCTCTCTCGCTCTCTCTCTCTTTTTCTCTCTCTCTCTTTCTCTCTCTCTCTCTGTATATATATATATATATATATATATATATATATATATATATAATATATATATATATATATATATACGCGCTCAGTGGGAGGGGGAAACAACTGATCCATGACTCCCGGCTACTCCCTTTTATTGAGTTTTCGCCCTTAGAGCGTAGTGATCTCCACTCGCTGAGTTAGTTTCAACTTTTCGGATAAGCTTGTCTAATTCTAATTGGAAAGACATAGTAAAACATACGTCTAGGTCCTTGTCTTTTCTAAAACGTATTTACCTTTCTTGTCTTCCCTTTTCTTTTCTGACTGATAAAAGAATTGAATCTTATACTAACCATGTACATTTTATCCCTTACCTTGACCATAGATTGTGTGAATCGCCTCTAGATACTTGTAATACTAGATCTAGTTCTAGATAGTTTTAATGGCTGTCTATCTTACTACTGAAAAAAAAAAGAAATGACCACCTTCCAGACTGTTACACGATCATATTGTTCAGCAAAGAGACTTATTATTGTGAGATACGCCTTTTATGTGAGAACTCTGGGACAAGTCAAGAGTTGAGAGATATGTTGACGCAGCTGGTCAACGTGTGCCTCTTGCAGGTCTTGTTTTCTCTCTCTCTCTCTCTCTCTCTCTCTCTCTCTCTCTCTCTCTCTCTCTCTCATCGCAGGTGTTTGGAAGACGCCATCTGTAGGTCCTACTTCTTTTTCTTTTACATTTCCCTCTGCTGTTTGTGTCTGTCATTATTTCCCCCGTTCTATATTGCCGTTATCGTGTCTATTCTCTTGCCTGTACTCAATCTAAAACCAAATCTCAATTCACCTCTTTTCTAGTGGGTTGTTGGAAGGCTCCGCTTGAAGTAAGGGTCGACTTCTTTCTTTTCCGTTGGTGCCTCTATCTTTTCATACTTTTGCCTTTGTCACCCAAAGCTACTGAATAGGTATCAAGATGAACTACGATACGGATGACGCTGGTTCGAATCCCCAATGGAGGTATTGTAGAACTGTGGCTTGTTCTGGGAGTTTGCATGTCTCTTGTTGGCTCAGTGATGTTGGAAACTGGTGTTATATTCACCGCCGTGGCTTCATAAATGACCTTTAGAGAAAATGTGTGTGTCTGTGTTACGTGTATAGAACGTGTGTGAGGTTAAAATTATGTTCTAACGTCCTAGATCGTGCTTCTGTTCGTCAGGCCTTGGAAAGACGAAGCCCACTGCTACTACTTTATAGCTGGTCGAAAGGGGGGTGTGGGGGGGGGGGAATCGTACACCGTGGAATATATATATATATATATTATATATATATATGTAGATAGATAGATAGATAGATATCCGAAATCAATTGTGTCTTCTGGGTTCAATTAACGCAAAAGCCTCTGTGTTTATCACTATATATATCAGTGTACCGTACCAGAACTTTGCAAGGAATCAAAATGACAAAGAAATGTTATACTGTTGTACGAAACTAGGAAAGGAATTAACAAATAAGTGAAGACAAGCAATATAAAGATATAACATAAAAATGCTTACTTGTAAATTATAATGACACGAGAGACAGCTGTCTTTCAGGAGAATGGCAAAGGGAAGAAGGGAAAAAAATACGACCAATAGAAGTTTCAGTTACAGTAACTATTATGTACAACGTAAATGAGTTTTGACTGAATGCCTCAGAGATTTGCCTTAGAAATTACTGTATAGTTTTGGAAAGAATTGGGTCTACACAATTACACTAAAATTATGACACCCACTACAGTGTGTGCAGTTATCACTGAACCTCAGGGGGAAGCTGTCACTTCTCGACGTGTCCGCTAGTTCTCAGATTAAGGTGATAATGAATTTTATCATAAAAATCCAAACTGAACTTTAAGGCCTAGCTAAAGAGAAATATAATATGCTCCTCCGCAATATGCCAAATCAAAGCACCTTTTCTCATCGATGGTAACATGTTGATGTCAAACTGCCAAAGCAGAATGGCTGTGTCCAGTGGTCTGCTGGTCCAGTTCAGGCAATAGGACGAGGTTGTTTGTTGCCTTCCATTTTACAGACGTCCCGTCCTATAATGTATCTCGCTGGAATCTAACACGGGTTGCACATTACGGCTGGATCGGGCCGATCGCCCAAACAAACACGCTTGATTTGACCTAGTCGGGCGATCGGCCCAACCCGCCGATCCCATCCGTAATGGGCACCACGCCGTATAAAAGGAGCTTAGTCGATGACATGTGGCATGATGTGGGGGTAGTCACTCCAGCTTTGACGGGCTGTCCGAAACTTTGATGACCTTTTTTCTGTTCAGTGTCTTTTTGTTAGATAGTAATAGTAACCTATAAAAAGTCGATGTGTCGCCTGTATATAATATTGTATGTAATTTTGAAACTCATTTGTTGCTCCACATACCAAAGATCACAGTAAGCAGGGGACAGTTTATACATATTGTTTATTCTAATACAGCAGCACACTTCAAAGAATTTTAAAAATAAACAATAATGAAGTGAAAGTGAAAAAAACAACTCACAATACATATTGGATTGCTGACAGGAAAATGTAAAAAAATAAACATATAAATAATTACCCACAGTAACGAGAAAAAAAACCCAGAAGGAATGTATTTCAATTGCAAGGCATGTTTAGGGCAAACGATACAATTCGTTTTGCAGATTTCAGCAAGTTTTGAATGGCACTTAGCATAAGGCTGGGTGTCTACGAATAATTGATTACTTACATATGGTCAAAAATACACCACTTAAATGTCAAATTCAATATGTTTCTCTATTGAACAATTCACGGGTTAGAAAGTGCGTACCGTCGTGAGATACATTATAAACATCTTCACACCCTTACCCTCTTTACAGTTTACGACATATGATAAAAATGTACATTTTACGAGAAAATATCTGCCAAATTATCATAAATGCAGCTGTGATATATTAATATGAGTTTTCATCAGGAAACGACAAGGCCTAATAATTAATTGTGTATTCTATGGCCTTGGACTCATCGTGTGTTTGCTTCCTGAAAGAATTCTTTTAAGCGTACAAAAGAACTTGGACACGATTTTATAAAGTAGATGTAAGGAGGAGAAGGGGAACGGAAAGGGTTCTTTGGGCCGTCCAGGTTATTGGGTCAGTCCCATCTGCTTTTCCGTTTCTTGCAGAGGACACACATTTTCATGGGATCTTATATTTTAAGTTATCTCTGGTCTCAGTAAATGTTTTTCTGTCAATCTGTACTAATTAGGAATAATTCAACGTTACCAGTTTACAAATTTGAAACGTATGAGAAAGAGTGAACAAAACAATTACTTGTTTTGCAGTAAATAATTCTTCCACATCACCAGAAAAGGCCTCTACTAAATAGATCAGACATCTTGCACTGTGTGTGAAACAAAGGGGCTGCACTCCGATATATATGTAAAACAGACTTGACCCGTAAGTTCAAAAACTGATTTATTATTTCTTATCAAAGGTGCCTTGTCCTTTGTAGTTGCCGACATATCCAGAGTTGTCAGCTCTGCGGAAAACAGAAAATTGTTGTAAATAATTATGTAGCTTTGAAATATCTTGGAATGCTCTCATCAGGAAACAACAGAGCCAAAGAATTATTTTGAAATCTTCTTACACATTTTGCATCCTACTGTCCTGCAGAAAGTGTAAAGCAAAACTGATAGCAAACGTAAAAACAAAAGCCAATCAATCTGAAATGTAACATTCAAATGATAGAATATTATGGCTTTGCATATTTTCTTTTCATTTATTTTGAACAATCGACAAAACTTAATACATGTATCGCTAATCCCAAGACATAATTTGATCAACGTCTTATATTGAGAGTGTGGGCCGGAGGACATATTATTTGTAACATATGGAATGGTAAAGGGAGGGGGGGAGGAGGCTTCTCTCAAAGAAAGTTTTGCTGTGAGCTACTTAGGATTGGTCACTACACAACCTGTCACGCCTCTAGTTGAGATACTACCTCCCCACCCCCCCCCCCACCCCCACCCCAATCCCCCGCCCCCTTTAAAAAACATCCAAAGCAATGGTGACTCTGTATTATTGTGTGTTTGACACTATTTTAGGTAGTAGACTGCAGATCCTTCTATTATAAGAAAATGCTAGGATGTGGTTTCTTTTAGTTTCTAAAGAACTTTTTAAGAAACAAAACAGTGAACCATCCTGTTCTGTTCCATGTCTGATGAGACTGGTATAAGCCTGCTTTAAAATAATGCGTGGTAAAATCATAACTTGACTACGTGCCTTGCCTCAAAAGGTGTGCAAATGTGACCGGTTTATGTTTTTTTAATCTATCTGTCTATCTGTCTACCTATATCTTTATCTCTATCTATCTATCAATCTATCTATCTATCTATCTATCTATCTATCTATCTATCTATCGTGGAAGGACGTAATAATAGACCGTTTTAAAGAGGTTCCTATACTTACGAGACTTTTCAGGAGTGCTTACCGTCATGTGATACAATATAGACATCTTCACTAATGCTATTCCTTTCCCAACCACAGTATGAATCTCCCTCACTCATCCCAAACTCAGGAAACATTTTACCTTTCTGCACGTCCCTCAATGCCTTTGCCCTTTCCACTTTCGTCAAACCTTTCTTTGTGGGAGCCTGTGTACCCAGAGGTGTCCGTGAGACGGGCTGTCGTGGTGTCCACCTTGGGCGCTTTCACCTGGGAACAGAACACAGAACACAGTGAGGGGTGGTTAGAGGGTGTTATTGGTTGACCTCGGTCATACTTCTCTCTCTCTCTCTCTCTCTCTCTCTCTCTCTCTCTCTCTCTCTCTCTCTCTCTCTCTCTCTCTCTCTCCCTCGCTGTCTGTTGTTACTTTTTTAGTAGTTTTTACGGCGCTCGCAACTGCATAAGGTCTTATGAGTGCCAAGGGATGGATGTCAACAGAGAAGTCCTTACAGGGAATCAGACTTACTCTGCTCACCTCTTTAGCTTCAATAGCACAAACTCTGCTTCGACTATCAAGGCACCCTGGGAATAGTGGGTCACAAGAGTGTGACAAACATACAAAAGAAGTAGAGGATGATAAATGACAACAGTAAGAATTAGGAAAGAAAAAGAAGCAGTTCCCTGTTGTAGATCATGCACAGTTATGAGCGTGACATGATGAATCAGCCCATTTACAATTCTACTGTGCAAGAACGAAAAATGTCCCCCCTTTGGGAATGGCCAAAAGACACTTAAGTCAGTTGCACATCTTCACCCGCCCACCCCCAATCTCTCTCTTTCTCTCTCTCTCTCTCTCTCTCTCTCTCTCTCTGTCTCTCTCTCTTTCTCTCTCTCTCTCTGCCTCTCTCTCTCTGTCTCTCTCTCTGTCTCTCTCTCTGTCTCTCTCTCTCTGTCTCTCCCTCTCTTTCTCTACATTTTCTATTCTCAGCCCTTCTGTCTCTGCTGGTCCTTATCCCCATCTCTGCATCAACTAATATCTATCTATCTATCTATCTATCTATCTATCTATCTATCTATCTATCTATCTAT
>NW_004797745.1:482283-486661 GCF_000002075.1 Aplysia californica
ATAAAAAAGAAGAAGGGGAGATAAGGACGATAGATGTTTGATAGGAAAGAAGGAGCACACCAGACCAGAGCACCCGCCAACCACCCACCAATACTACACATTTAGGATATAAATACAACTGCACATGTAATATCCTCAGCCCCACGCTCGGCTATTCTCTACCTCCGTTTAGTGCAAATGGATAGATAGACTAGCCGGTTGATATCTTGGTACATTTTTGTAACAATTGTTTTGTTTTTTATATACGAAAGTGTTTGCGGGCATTCGTCAAAATCATAACATACCGAGCTATGTATGGTTCGGGTGACAAAGAGTCACATCAGTTTCTGAAGCTAGGTTACCCAAACAGTTTTTAACGCCTGTCCATTCCGCCCCATCCAATGTGGACATTAATTCTGAGATTAATGTACTTTCGGAACGAGGGCTCCATTTCCTGTACAGTTTGTATACCGGTACCACTCTGCCACTGAAACCTCTTTCACGTCTCGCCAGGTTACAATAAATAGTATCTTCTGGTGAATAAAACAAAATTGTCTAAAGGTCCAGAAGGTTCCATGGTGACGTCAGTGGGAGAACGGGGAACTTTGGTCCTTTTTTTATATTCTCTGAGCCCCCCCAAAAAACCGTTTTGGCCTATACATGTATTGATTCAGCCGCCCAGGATTCCGACTGCTTGCGAGTTATTTAGACCAGAGTATGAATTCTTTATCACAGACGTTGCGGTATGCTAGATTCATATTATATTATCATGGGTCTTGTTTCAGCAAAGCTTTCATAGTTATAAAACTGCAAATGTTTGTAGGACGAGGGACCTCCAACGTGGACTACAAATGTATATACTTCCGAGAAGTCAATTCTCTTTTTCTTTTGTTGTTGTTGTTTTTGTTTTGGGTTTTTTTTTGGTTGTTGTTTTTGTTGTTTTTGTTCTGCTTTTGTATACATCCTCTTTATAGGTCTATCATTGACAATCTTAGTAGAGCTGATCTTGTTTCATATTTTATCGACAGAATTATGTGTCGAACACGGACAGGCGTACATAATATATTATAATATATTTGATGAAATTGCATGTGTAACATTATCATTAGAAAATGCGTTTCGGAATTCATTATGTCAGTGGGGAATAAATTTGTGACATGATATACTGCGGAACGCTTTGGTACAATGCTCATTCCACTTTAGTAAAGCTGTAATTCTTCTTCTTCTTCTTCTTCTTCTTCTTCTTCTTCTTCTTCTTCTTCTTCTTCTTCTTCTTCTTCTTCTTCTTCTTCTTCTTCTTCTTCTTCACCCGACCCTAGTGCTTTGGGTGGGGGGGGGGGGGGGGGGTACCTCATTTACTCTCTTTTAAAGGGCTGTTGTCCCAGTTCGTCCCTTTGGAATAAAAGCCTATGAAGTGACAGCTTAAAGTACATCGCGGTTTGGAACAACTGCGCCCAGCAAAGGTTAAAAAACGAAGAGTCTTAACCACGACCTCCCACACCCCCCCCCCAATCCCCTTCCAATTCCTTTTGCTCCATGTTTCTTAAGGCGTTGTAAAGACCTATAAAGCTATAAAGCAAAATCGCACGGTACACTTTTGCTCCATAAAATTACGCCTTGAGCAGCTATTTGTACTCTTCATGTGATAATTTCACGCTGCCATAACCAACATAATATTATTATTAAGGCGCCTTGAGAGGGGCCACCTTAAAATTAAAAGGGTATAACAGGGGAAAGGGGAGGGAGGAGCGGGGTTCCATCGCGGATTTGATTCGTCCGTTGGACCCATACGTCTGTTGAAAAGAGGATCACTTTGTGTTATTAATGCAGGAAATTTTGCAACTATTCAAAAAGCCCAGGCCACCCAAACATGTCTCCAAAGACGTATTGGCAGACCTGTTGTTTTTTGTGTTTGTTTTTTGTTGTTGTTGTTTTTGTTGGGGGGGGGGGGGCTGAAAATCAATAATAACTTCCCACCAAAGACGTTAGGTACACATTGTAGCAGCAATGGGCGGGCCTTTATGAAGTTGCCCTGGAATAAGCCATTCACTCGGTTCCTACATTTTGTACTCTTGTGCGTCGGTGCTTTTTGTGCTGGTGTCTCTGTTGATTGTGTGTGGGCGCGCTCGAGTGTGGGTATGCTTGTATGAGTGTGTGTGTGTTTGTGTGTGTGTGTGTCTGTGTGTGTGTGTTTGCGCGTGCGTGCGAGCGTGAGTGCGTACGAGCCTGTGTGTGAGTGTGTTTTGCGTGCGTATGTGTGAGTGAGAAAATGTCTGTGTCTGTGTATAAAAAGTGTGTGTGTATGTGTGCGTGTATGTGTCTATGTGTATAAAGTGTGGGTGCGTGTGTACGTGTGTGTGTGTGTGTGGGGGTGGGTGTGTGTGTGTGTGTGTGTGTGTGTGTGTGTCACGGCATTTTATGATATACACGTACCGTCTAGCACACATGTAGCGAACAGATTTGTAAGTCCCAGTTCTTTTCTTTCATGTAGGCTTCTAGTCTTTGTATTTTTAATGAATACATAGCAAAATTCGTACACTGCGAAAAGATTTCTGCGATCCACCAAATTCGCTATGTGCGTGCTAGATTGAAGTTCCAAGCGCTTGCCTGTGTGTTTTTTTCGGTTCATTTACTTTTAGTTCTTTTGTTCATTATTACTATTTGTAGAAAAAAAAGAATATAGCCCTTTAATCCACCAATCCCCACTCCAGTCTTTTTTCCTCGTGTTTCTGAAATAAAAGAATGTACATGTATGTTGTAAAAGTTACCGTAAATTCCTTCAGTAATGTGACGTCAGAGCTAGGTGACAAGAGCCAATAAAGGCGGCATAAACTGAAGAAACACGACGAGCCAATCTTCCAGTCGATAAGAATCTTATGGGGCTAACACTCTTAAGCCAGAGACAATAGAATTCTCGGGGGCGGGGGGGGGTAAGTTTGTGTATTTTCTTCTTCTTCTTCTTCTTCTTCTTCTTCTTCTTCTTCTTCTTCTTCTTCTTCTTCTTCTTCTTCTTCTTCTTCTTCTTCTTCTTCTTCTTCTTCTTTTTCTTCTTCTTCTTCTTTCTTCTTCTTCAACAGGGAGCATTAATTCTGAGGCGCGGTTGATTTAGAAATCGTCTAACACACGGGTATTAAAGATTTGCATTAGAACCATCAACAAAACAATTAATAAAAGTTACCCCAAAAAAATTTTACCCACAAAAACAAAAGTGGGCGACGACTTGCAGTTCTTTAAAAAAAAAGGGGGGGGGGGCGGGATGTTACAGTGCCCCGCCTTCGAAATGTCCAATAATGTGTTGAGATGATATCTCCAAGTCTTAGAGATCAGACACACACAACATGTGTCCAACCCAACATAGAAGTAAAAAAACGCCTTCAAAGAGGCCATCAGCTGCTCGAAATTGTAAAAACGAGAAAAATAAAATTGTTTAGCCTTATCACATGAGGCAATAGACAATCAAAAGTATAAGGACTGGGGGACTGGGGTACGGGAAGCGGGGAAGACAAACGAAAAAGAAACAGGACAACATTTATTCTGAGTGATCAGTCCTCAGCTTGGCTAGAACTACCATTGCAGCAGAGGAACGTGAGTAGTGCAAGCCAAGCCTGCATTGACCGTGAGCGAACAGAGGCGTGTTGTGACGGCATCGTCAGCAGTGCTCTGACAGCATCTCTAGCAGACGTTGAGGTACGAGGGCATTATACAACAACAACAATTTTAACAACAATAACAACAGCAAAAACAACAACAACAGCAACAACAATAACAACAGCAACAACCAAAAACGAAGATCACGCTTCTCATATTGCAACCTACGACAGTGCACTTTTTCAACCCAGTATAGCACTGAAAGAAATAAGCCTTTATAACGCGAGTAAAATGGGCACACGGAAAACATGAGGGTTCAGTTCGGTAGCCGAATAAACAACGAACAGCTGTAGGACAAAGTTCTCCTACGACCTGTTTGTTTTACGATGCTCGCGTAAATAGACCGTCAACAGAGCCAGAGACAGAGTGGGGTCTGACGGTAGCTTTGTGCTCACGTGTAACTTCTGATACTTCCGTGCATGTTATGTGCGCGTGCATCGTGCCGTCGTCGTGGCGATTTTTACCCGTTTGGTTCGATCCGGGTGTGAGGTGTCGTGCATATTTAGATGGGGGATAAAAAGATGAAAATATTCGTTTGTTTATTTGTAAGTGTGGATGAGCTGGTGTTGCAAAGTCAAAAGAAAAAAGAGAGCCGAGGGCAGGGAAGAAGGGGGGGGGGATGAGAGTAGGAGAGAGGTAGACAGACAAAGACACAGACACACTCACACACACAGACACACATACATAGACACACAGATACACTGACAGACACACAGACGTACAGACGTACAGACACACAGACAGACACATT
>NW_004797745.1:486761-491811 GCF_000002075.1 Aplysia californica
CTCCATGTTTCTTAAGGCGTTGTAAAGACCTATAAAGCTATAAAGCAAAATCGCACGGTACACTTTTGCTCCATAAAATTACGCCTTGAGCAGCTATTTGTACTCTTCATGTGATAATTTCACGCTGCCATAACCAACATAATATTATTATTAAGGCGCCTTGAGAGGGGCCACCTTAAAATTAAAAGGGTATAACAGGGGAAAGGGGAGGGAGGAGCGGGGTTCCATCGCGGATTTGATTCGTCCGTTGGACCCATACGTCTGTTGAAAAGAGGATCACTTTGTGTTATTAATGCAGGAAATTTTGCAACTATTCAAAAAGCCCAGGCCACCCAAACATGTCTCCAAAGACGTATTGGCAGACCTGTTGTTTTTTGTGTTTGTTTTTTGTTGTTGTTGTTTTTTTTGGGGGGGGGGGGGCTGAGAATCAATAATAACTTCACACCAAAGACGTTAGGTACACATTGTAGCAGCAATGGGCGGGCCTTTATGAAGTTGCCCTGGAATAAGCCATTCACTCGGTTCCTACATTTTGTACTCTTGTGCGTCGGTGCTTTTTGTGCTGGTGTCTCTGTTGATTGTGTGTGGGCGCGCTCGAGTGTGGGTATGCTTGTATGAGTGTGTGTGTGTGTGTGTTTGTGTGTGTGTGTGTCTGTGTGTGTGTGTTTGCGCGTGCGTGTGAGCGTGAGTGCGTACGAGCCTGTGTGTGAGTGTGTTTGCGTGCGTATGTGTGAGTGAGAAAATGTCTGTGTCTGTGTATAAAAAGTGTGTGTGTATGTGTGCGTGTATGTGTCTATGTGTATAAAGTGTGGGTGCGTGTGTACGTGTGTGTGTGTGTGTGTGGGTGGGTGTGTGTGTGTGTGTGTGTGTGTGTGTGTGTCACGGCATTTTATGATATACACGTACCGTCTAGCACACATGTAGCGAACAGATTTGTAAGTCCCAGTTCTTTTCTTTCATGTAGGCTTCTAGTCTTTGTATTTTTAATGAATACATAGCAAAATTCGTACACTGCGAAAAGATTTCTGCGATCCACCAAATTCGCTATGTGCGTGCTAGATTGAAGTTCCAAGCGCTTGCCTGTGTGTTTTTTTCGGTTCATTTACTTTTAGTTCTTTTGTTCATTATTACTATTTGTAGAAAAAAAAAGAATATAGCCCTTTAATCCACCAATCCCCACTCCAGTCTTTTTTCCTCGTGTTTCTGAAATAAAAGAATGTACATGTATGTTGTAAAAGTTACCGTAAATTCCTTCAGTAATGTGACGTCAGAGCTAGGTGACAAGAGCCAATAAAGGCGGCATAAACTGAAGAAACACGACGAGCCAATCTTCCAGTCGATAAGAATCTTATGGGGCTAACACTCTTAAGCCAGAGACAATAGAATTCTCGGGGGCGGGGGGGGGTAAGTTTGTGTATTTTCTTCTTCTTCTTCTTCTTCTTCTTCTTCTTCTTCTTCTTCTTCTTCTTCTTTTTCTTCTTCTTCTTCTTTCTTCTTCTTCAACAGGGAGCATTAATTCTGAGGCGCGGTTGATTTAGAAATCGTCTAACACACGGGTATTAAAGATTTGCATTAGAACCATCAACAAAACAATTAATAAAAGTTACCCCAAAAAAATTTTACCCACAAAAACAAAAGTGGGCGACGACTTGCAGTTCTTTAAAAAAAAGGGGGGGGGGGCGGGATGTTACAGTGCCCCGCCTTCGAAATGTCCAATAATGTGTTGAGATGATATCTCCAAGTCTTAGAGATCAGACACACACAACATGTGTCCAACCCAACATAGAAGTAAAAAAACGCCTTCAAAGAGGCCATCAGCTGCTCGAAATTGTAAAAACGAGAAAAATAAAATTGTTTAGCCTTATCACAAGAGGCAATAGACAATCAAAAGTATAAGGACTGGGGGACTGGGGTACGGGAAGCGGGGAAGACAAACGAAAAAGAAACAGGACAACATTTATTCTGAGTGATCAGTCCTCAGCTTGGCTAGAACTACCATTGCAGCAGAGGAACGTGAGTAGTGCAAGCCAAGCCTGCATTGACCGTGAGCGAACAGAGGCGTGTTGTGACGGCATCGTCAGCAGTGCTCTGACAGCATCTCTAGCAGACGTTGAGGTACGAGGGCATTATACAACAACAACAATTTTAACAACAATAACAACAGCAAAAACAACAACAACAGCAACAACAATAACAACAGCAACAACCAAAAACGAAGATCACGCTTCTCATATTGCAACCTACGACAGTGCACTTTTTCAACCCAGTATAGCACTGAAAGAAATAAGCCTTTATAACGCGAGTAAAATGGGCACACGGAAAACATGAGGGTTCAGTTCGGTAGCCGAATAAACAACGAACAGCTGTAGGACAAAGTTCTCCTACGACCTGTTTGTTTTACGATGCTCGCGTAAATAGACCGTCAACAGAGCCAGAGACAGAGTGGGGTCTGACGGTAGCTTTGTGCTCACGTGTAACTTCTGATACTTCCGTGCATGTTATGTGCGCGTGCATCGTGCCGTCGTCGTGGCGATTTTTACCCGTTTGGTTCGATCCGGGTGTGAGGTGTCGTGCATATTTAGATGGGGGATAAAAAGATGAAAATATTCGTTTGTTTATTTGTAAGTGTGGATGAGCTGGTGTTGCAAAGTCAAAAGAAAAAAGAGAGCCGAGGGCAGGGAAGAAGGGGGGGGGGGATGAGAGTAGGAGAGAGGTAGACAGACAAAGACACAGACACACTCACACACACAGACACACATACATAGACACACAGATACACTGACAGACACACAGACGTACAGACGTACAGACACACAGACAGACACATTCTTACCGACATGCACAGAGAAAAGGTGAGAAAGAGGGAAGGGGGGGGGGGGAGAAAGAGAGAGGGAGAAAAAGAGAGAGGGGGGAGGGGGAGAGAAAAAAACAAAGAGAGAGAGAGAGTGGGGAAAGAGAGAGACAGAGAGAGAGAGAGACACACACACACAGAGAGAGAGAGAGAGAGAGAGAGAGAGAGAGAGAGAGAGAGAGAGAGAGAGAGAGAGAGAGAGAGAGAGAGAGAGAGAGAGAGAGGTGATGTTACCTGAAACAGCAACCCCACTGAGACAAGAAAACGTGGCCTATGCTATACAAAGGCTGTTGTTAACAAAAAAAGCAATGAGTGTTGATATGTGTAGTGAAGCGCCGTCATAACACGTTAAAATGCTTTAGTGTGCTGTAAACAGGCTTAGCGCACGTGCTGATGGGTCTGGAACTAGACGGTTGGTATAAGAACGTAGAGGTCTGGAATGTAGCCGGTGATTCATGGATCTTGTCCGACATCAGGAGATGCTAAACAGACGGACACGCCCTATACACAAAGGAGAGTGGGCCACGGGTGTATCTCGAGAAAACGGATATTTAATGATTTATGGAAACCGTAGATTTTTGGGGCAGAGTTCTTTTTGTATTCAAGTCATAGAAGACAATGATTGCATTGTGTGATTAAACAAAACTCTGTAATGGGTGCCTATAGGCTTGGTTCGTGATGCGGCTAAACGTGTGTTAAGGTTAATATGTATGCGTGTAAAAGATGTACGTATACTATACAAGAGCTGTAGATCTGACTGTGTATGGGCTAAACGTTTGATGAACGTTATACGAGTATAAAAGTCATCATTTCAAGAAGGGAACCCGACACCGATATTTATGAAGTCACACATACTACGGCACTTCTGTTCCGTACTGCAATGAATGAATTTATTTTCAAACTTTGAATGGGGAAAAACGTAAAGTTTGATTTTTTTTTAAAGGGTACATTAGATCGTCCTCGCAGTTCATGGTAAGACTCTGAAATAGTTTGCAAAATGAATGGGGAGCAAAATCGAGATAGAAAAAAGTTGTTCACAGACTTTTTATATAGTATAGTGTCTCTCTCGTATGTGTAGCACCACATACTCTTAAAAGTGTAGCAGCTGTAAACCTTTACTCGCAACCGGAGACACGCTCAACTACATTCAAAGGGTCTTGCCTGGCCTATTACATACATGTACTGGGTTGAAAAAGATTTAACATAATCATTTTCTTCAAGCCTCACATCGGTAGTGCGCACACTTTACTGCCAGACGGATGCTGCAAAAGGCTGTGATGATTACAATAAGTTCGTTCAGATGCAGCTGGGGATGAACTTGCGTTGCCGACACACCCCAGGGTTGAAGAGAGAAGAAAGATATCGTGCGTGTGCGCTGAACCTCTGTCTGCTCTGTTTCATTTACCTCCCAGCACCACCCACCGTGCACGCTCCCCCGAGGTCACTGGCTGTCCAGAACGACTTCCCTGCTTTGTGCCAGACTTGTTCGATAAGTAATAATATTCTTCTTTACGTTTGTCCACCTAATCGGAAGGTCTTGACTTGATCTGATCTGATCGGATTAGGAAATCGGTAGGAACTATGACTACTCATCTAGTGGCACCAGCAACAGCAAATGTTGTGGACTTAAGGCAATAGAACGAATGCTTCCGTTTGACCTGTGTGTTATTATTTGGTCTTTTTTTTCTTTCTCTTCATTGTCAACCTGATTCGACTTACATAAAATATATTATAACCAGGGGCGAAGGCTGACTTGTTTGACAGGGTAATCAAAGTGAAACGGGACCAGATATGGCCTGGAGATATCACACAAAAATCTTACTCGAGGCGGCGACTCTTGAGTTGCGAATGAAAACAAATCCGGAATTCACATTGTATGTTCAACCGCCAGAATAATCGGGAAAGTATCTTATTAAATATTAATTCCAACTACAATTAAATGTAACTTTAGATGTGAATACACAAACACAAAGCAAAGAAGCGGAGATGTCAGTACTAGATCTATATGTTATAGATCTACCCGTGAGTCTAACTCTTTGGTAGAACATGGCAATTCTCCTTTTTTTAAATTTCACATTTGGCTGTTTTTTTGTCTAGCCTTTCGCGGCCAGGAGGCGGTGTCATAATCGAGGTCACGATCTGATTATAGGACGGTAAAAAGTCGAGGAAAAAAAGCAAGAACTTGCAACAGTCAAGAGA
>NW_004797745.1:493582-494744 GCF_000002075.1 Aplysia californica
CCCCAAAAAACACACACCAAAAAACAAAAAACAAAACAAAACAAAACAAAAAAACCCAACAACAACAACAAAACTATCGACCCGTGTGGATTGTCTATCCATTACAGTATTTCTTTTTCAACTCGTTCAAAGTGTTTGTTTTCGACTTTGTCACGTTTGTTAAATACCTGTTTGTGTGTGAGAGTTAAGTCAACTCCACCCAAAGCAGCTAAGACACTACATAGGGGGGGAAAGTATGACTTTCCAGTGCCCCCCTCCAACTACCCGCGCGATCCTCGGTCGGTATTAGCAGCCACAGTAAAAAAAAACCTAAAAAAGTGTTACTGTATTTTGCTTTGTTTTGTTTTGTTGATGTTTTTTGTCCTAGTGGTTTGTTTGTTTTTTCTGTTTTTTCTTTTTGTTTAACTTATAAATCCGTCTATCGATCAAATGTGTCAAGAAAATAATATAATACATGTGTAATATCGTGAACTTTATTTCCTCCCTAGACTAAAAAAGAAGAAAAAAACCGGAGGGTTCGCAACAGAACTAATAGATCTAGATATCTAAATGGACACAATGTGCAGAGCTTTTTCGACACCTCACTGGATTATACGCTTACGTTGTTTAAAAGGGGTGGGTCGCGTTATACAGCCGTGAGTCATGCACACTCAATTGAACATGACATAAAAAGAAAACGTGTTTTTAGACCTTTTTTGGTTTTTTGTTGAGATTCTGACGCCGCTCAGAACATAAATGGGTCGTATCCGTGGTAAACTCTCTCTCTCTCTCTCTCTCTCTCTCTCTCTCTCTCTCTCTCTCTATCTATCTATCTCAGGTACCTTACATGTCCCCTTCGATTTAATTATTATTTTAGAAGCTATGCGGTGAGCTTTTCTACCATGTAAACAAAACACAGCACAACTTAAAGATTTAGTGGCGAGGAACATGCGCCTCCTTCTGAGTCGGTTTGTGGCATAAGTGTGTGCCACGGAAGTCTCACTGAGGGAGGGAGGGAGCGAGAGAGAGAGAGAGAGAGAGAAAGAGAGACAGAAACAAAGAGAGAGGGAAACAAAAACAGTGAGAGAGAGAGAGAGAGAGAGACAGAGAGGGAGACAGAACAGAGAGAGGGGGAAACAGAAAAAGAGAGAGAGGAACAGTGTGTGTGTGTGTGTGTGAGAGA
>NW_004797745.1:494856-496285 GCF_000002075.1 Aplysia californica
TCTCTCTCTCTCTCGCCGATGAGCATTCAAGCGGACAGCTGCGGCAAAAGCTATCGATTATGATAGTTCTTTTATTCATGGCAAATAATCATCATGCGTTAGTCGATATTTTAAGCTTAATGTGTTTCCATCGTTTTACTCTCCTTTCCATGTCTATATCGGTCCGATTATTAACAAGAAAACGGCAAAAATGACGGAAAGTGCAACATGAAGGCAAAGTGGCTACTTAATTGCTGACAAGTTGATTTGTACTCCCCACCTAAGGAAAACAATGTAGGCCTACTTTGTAGCGTAACCACTGCCGACGGTGTACAGTTTTGGAAAATAAACACGGACACTCAAAATCTCCACACTGAAGTAACGATCACTACATGTATTATGCCTGCTGAAACCAATCACAGCGACCACTGGATACACACATAAACACATACACACATGCACGAGCGCGCACGCCTGTATCATTGAGTTTCTACTAAATAAACAAGAACAATCGCATAAATTATATGTAAGGTATTTCTTACACTGAGCATTTTACTCTGTATACTGATACGAATGCCAAGCAAAGCCTTCACGTGTATCAACCTGGCACTGATAGCTTTACAAAGATACACAAAGAGAACGAGGGTGGGGGGGGCGAAAATAAAATGTCCAATGTGGATCTACAAAAAAATAATAAAATAAGTCTTGGAGAGTCATGGAACGTCTTCCCCAGCCTTGGGACGACACTTAACAAGAACCACGAGTGGAAGCTACACGCTATGTAACGATCTTCTTCTGATTTATTGACACTAAAAATCTTCCAGCATTATCAGTTCTAGGTTTCCTGTTCGGTATCTGCACAACGAGTGTTTGTTTGTTCAGTTTTATGCAGTCTTCTCCTTAATGTACATGTCAAACAGATGTGCCCGAACAAGTAGGAACAACTTGGGTGAAGCGCAAACTGGGCTTGGCTACAAAATAACAATGTTTGTACATTACTTCTTGTGTTTCGCTCTTCTGTCCCGGATGGTAGAATTTTTAGAACAACCTCGAGATCAAAAGGAATTGAGAGAAGAGTATATTGTGCACATATGTACTGGGTTTTATGGTACTATCAGTTTGGGGATCTTTTTACTCGCAACAAGAAACACATAATATTATACCGAGGTGGACTGTGCTCAGGGAGGGGAGAGCAAACCAAAGGAAAATTGAGGAGACATAAAAGGGGAAAGATAGGGAAAACGTCCGAAAAACAGGGGAAGTGGATGAAAGAGTGCGTGAAAACGTAAATAAAAGGTTGTCTTTGTGGACATGACATTCAATAAATGGCTTCACGTGACAGTGTGATTATTAGTGTTATCTCGTCTCACAGACGTATTGTATTACTGTTTGCAAGTTTTTAGAAAAAAGAAGAGGAAAACGAAAAGAGCAGAGAAGAGAGAGAGAGAGA
>NW_004797745.1:497606-499345 GCF_000002075.1 Aplysia californica
TGTATGTGTGTGTATGTGTGTACGTGAGTGTGTGTGTGTGAGTGTGTGTGTTTGTGTGTGTGTGGATGTGGATGTGGATGTGGGTGTGGGTGCATGTTTGCTTGTGGGAGTGGGTGTAGCTATGCGTGTCTGTTGTGCGCGAATGATCGCGCGTTTTGTGTCTTTTGTATGTGAAACTGATGTGTGATTGCGGAGTGTGTGTGCGTGCATGCACATAATATGCGTGTGTGTTTATGTGTGAGCATTAATGTTTCCTGAGTTCCATATGAACGGCGCTCACAAAAGCCATCACCACTCACCACAACATTGCAAACTAATGTAAACCAAAAATCCGTGCCCTCACATTACCGGGCCACTCCGTCTAATGTTACAAAACAAACATATACCACCCCATAAAATTTAGATTGTCAAGAAACAAAGTAACCGTGGCCACTGAATATCAAAATTATCAAAATTATCATTTCCCTTATTTATTTTTTTACCAAGTTTCGTCTTATGAGGACAAATTGAAATTATGCACCTCTTCGCTTACCTGCTAATATCATCGAACTAGCTGATCCTTCCCTGAACCAAAAATAGCGTACGAATAAGTCTCGCTGCTCAGCTTAGCAGTACACGTACACATGTAATGTAGGCCTATTTATATTGTCCCACACCCGTTCATGATTAGGAGGACAGTAACCCTGAGACATGACGCCCCGGCTGCCCGCTCGGTGCTGCAGGCTTCCACAGAAGTGGGGAAACGAATAGATAGTGTAGTTTTAGAAACGTACAGGACAATAACCGACATAATATCAACAGCTTCTGTTGACTATTAAACCTCTGTTTTGGTCTGGTGTTAACCCTCCCCCCTCCCCCAAACCCATGCACATGATCAAGGAATGCAACCCTTTCCCCTTTCCGCAATGCGTGTAGTTATTCGCATATAAGCACATGAGCTGAGATAAGTTAGCCTATTGGTAATGCTGCTCCCATTTCAGTATTGGTGAGCTGACCAGTATTCAGGTTTTCACAATGACGTCACGATTCTTTTGGCGTCGAGAGAAATAAAAATGACAACCCCTTGTTAGCAGCTTTTCTTTTCTGTACCCTGAAAAGGGTAATAGTAAATCTTAAATTAAATACCCCCCCCCCCCCTTTTTTTTCCCCAACTGTATAATTTCACAGAGCTTAATCTGCTTCTGTGCGTGAATTATTTCATGATATCAGACCGAAAGTGGGAGTGAGAGCTTTTAAAACGGTGTTGTTATTGTTTGTCAAGCTTCGTGCTTCCATCCCAGAGTTATAGTGGCTGTATCACCATCTCTTCCCCATGGCTTCACTCCTATCCCTATCCTTACTCTGTACAAGTTACCCAAGGCCAGCATTATCCCGAACACTTGCAATGCCTCTGTATCGCCCAATGAGCGAGATTTGGAGCTAACGTTACGCTCTGGTACAATAAATAAATAACCTTCGACCGCGTTCAATAATCCTTTTAGTAACGAAAGGCTAAGGTGCTGACTTCCTGTAACGATTGGAAATATGAATGAAGGAGAGTACTGAAAGTGTTCATAAATAATTGTGCAGTAGTAAGAGAAAGGGAACGGCAGGAGTGAACGTGGAGCCTGCGAGCAAACAAGTGAGCAGGGCACGAAAGCGGGAGGGGGGAAGATAGTCAAAGAGAGAAAGAGAGGGGTGAGGGAAGTGAGAAAGATATTGAGAGAGATATTGAGAGAGATATTGAGAGAGAGAGAGAG
>NW_004797745.1:500570-502170 GCF_000002075.1 Aplysia californica
TATATATATTGACCTATCAAATTGCTTTTATATTCATCTACATGCATTCATATGCGTGTGTTGTTTGTTTGTTTGTTTTGTTGTTTTTTTTGGGGGGGTCTATTTCTGCATGTTTGTATTGTATTGAATCTTTTAATTTTTTTAATTTTTTCAAATCTTCGTTGTCTATGAATATTGGATTCTGTTATATTTCATTTGATATAAATGTAGTAGTTTTGAAGTATCTGGTTACGACCAAAATCTTCTTGTACATTGAAATAATTGAAAGAGCAGTGCAGGGGGCGTTAAGGTATCCTATTAAAAGAATATTAAGTCTCTTCTGTCTTTTTGTCGAAAGTTACACACTTCTGACAATTTTTCTGTACGTGTCTTTTGAGATCTTAATGCGTCATAACGGGCAAAACAACTTTTAAGATAAGATGAGCCAGGATGAGATTTTAAAGAATAAGATAGGCATTATTGATCATTCCCTTGAGGAAATTAACTCTTAAGATTACTTAGAGAGGAGATGTTTTGTGTGAATGGGCTCTGATTCACCTACTGGAGACGTTTTCAAAAGGAAATGTACCCCGAACCGTAGAGCGTAGGCTAAAGGCACGTTGAAAGAGGGTCGTATTCGTGAAGGGTTTAATTGCCACGAAACGACAATATTTCAGTCTGGACAAATCCAATCTAAGCAAAAGACGTTTCACTTTCTTTTCTTTCGCCTACCAGTGTATGTTGTGGAAAGAAAGAAACGCTGTAAGCTGCTAGTCAGAAAGCTTGATTAAATGGGATATAATTGATGCCATGTTTTCTTGAGGCCTAATCACACAGAAGCCAACAATCTATCTTTGCATTCCCGCCATAGACAAGCTCTACTCAGGAAGTACATATTATACGAAGCAGAATTTCCTACTGCTTTCCCAACAACTGAGACTCCTCTGATCGAAGTTGTAAGATCAGTTATATGTGACAATTCTTGTAGATTCTATTTCTACTTAAGTTGCGTATATTTTGGAGCCGCTAGCAGCGCGGTGATTAGAAACCCTAGAGCTTGGACATTTGCCCAGTGTGTCCTACGTGGGACATAGATCCAAATTCTTCATTCCGGTGGCCTTACTCCTTTCCCTCCGGCTAAATGCGTCCGTTGCAAGGGGAAAGATGTCCGTTACATACGTGAACAGAACAATCAATAAGTTATCACATGCCCTCCTCTTCCCCTGCTTAAACCCTTAGTTCGCATTTTATTTCAAACCTGCTCTTCTGAAATAGAAGAATGCTGAACTGTCCAGGCACATACTTGAAAGCGAATGTGTTTGCAGAATAAGAATTATTATTATCTTATGTTTCACTTGTCTCACTTATAGACAGAGAAACCCCACAAAAACCGATGGGTAAAGCTGAGTTGTGTTCCGCGACAAATTCGGCACGATAACCTTGGCAGGCCCCAAAAAGCATATGAAGTGAACAGAGTTGATAAAACAAGTAGAAAAACAGGAAGCGTTAAAGCTTCCTAAACTACAAATTCAAATAGATAGATCGATAGATAGATCGATAGATAGATAGATCGATAGATAGATCGATAGATAGATAGATCGATAGATAGATAGATAGATAG
>NW_004797745.1:504483-505586 GCF_000002075.1 Aplysia californica
TCCCCCCAACATCCTTTTTTCCTGGAATACAGCAATAGCCTACTCGACTTTTGCAGTACAATTATTTGCAACGCCCTTGACAAGGTCCAAAATACTGCCCTTCGTTTCATTAACGGTGGCTTGAGGTCCACGCCTAATGCCGCATGGGAAAAACCTTCAAATGCAGAACCCTTATATGAATTTGCAGGCACAGCCAAAGCCGGATATGGAATTCAAATACAATACCAAGATGGAAGTTCCAATTAGATCTCTGCAGGCTGTGGAGAGAAATGCAACTACGATGCAAATATGATGACAATGGAAACACCACAGTTTTTGATACTCATACGAACAAAACACACAGAGTACAGGCATTGTGATTTTCATTGATTCACTATCAGCCTTGCAAGTGATAGAAAATAACTACCTTGTAGATCTGTCATCTAAACCAAGATTTGATAAATAATAATATACTGTTTGGCTCCCTTCATCTGAGAGCATCCGGTGGCATCAAACTGATGATGCAGTGGGTCCCCGGATACTAAAATAAAACAAAGCTGGAAATGACAGAACAGACACATTTGATAAAAGTAAATGGGGATCTAGACACGAAAACCCAACATTCCAGCTTCATACAATGTGCAAAACAAATCAATAAAAGCAACAGTAAACAAGGTTGGATGAAAAGATGGGCCTTGGAAAAGACAGGCAGTGCAGTTTTCAAGCATATGACCGCAATAAAATGAATTAATAATATCAACCACCTACAGAGAAAGAAACAGACCACGATCTTCCGCCTACGAACTTATTTATAAAGCTCAACTTCCGCTTGAACAGAATAAAACCAGTCCTTTGCGTGACTGACTGTGGATCATCACCTGTTCCACTGCTTAGCCCTAGGCTAACTGCAGAGCTACACTTCTCCCTCTGAGACCTAACATTGACAACGCACTCTATGAAACATTACAGCAACGGCAGAAAACCTGCACTTAATACAACATTGTACTTGGCATTGGTTAGAAAAGCAAGGGCCCAGCTGTTGCTGGATCAATAACAACTACAACAGCAACAGCATTAACCCCCCAAAACACATGCACGCACACACACACACGCACACACACACA
>NW_004797745.1:505927-507626 GCF_000002075.1 Aplysia californica
ACACACACACTCACACGCGCGCGCGCGTACGCACGCACGCTTGCAAGCACACATGCGTGCACGCACACACACACACACACACACACACACACACACACACATCGCGCGCTTCGTGGAAAGGACTTTTAAAATGTGTCACTTAGCAGTGCAATCAGGTTTTCGTAAATTTTGGGGCAAGGGGAGTAATTAGTATCATCTTAAAGCTTGTTCATTTGTTTTGCTTGGGATTGAAAAAACATCCATTTATCTTTAGTAGAAGAGGAGGAATTTGCGAACAAATGAAGGAGGTGGGGTTTCAGAGGTGAAATTAGAGAGAAAATGGCCGCCAAAGATGAGTTATTTCTTTAGCTTGAGAGTCTGTGGAAATTGAAAATCATGGGGTTTTTTCAGTAAAATCCACACAGAAATGTTTTCTTTAATGGGCATTGAAGGTTTTGAGCTAAAAAACGAAAATTCGATTTTGAAAAATTCTCAAACCTGCGGAAAAATGCCAATGACTTCACTTTGATTATTTATGACGATCGCCTGATTTCACCAAGCTGCCTCACATATAAAGTCCTATCTCATCTACATTTTACGCTTATTTTTTTACTTTCCAATTCTCCCATTCCACCCCCCCCCCCTTTCCCCTACCTATTTGTATATCTACTCACAGTACACCCCCATCCCTTTGAATTTTTTTTTCTACAGCCTTTACAATTTTGTTGTGAGTTAGGTTAGGCTTTTTCTCTTTGACTTCCTTTGGGTAGTATGCGTTGTTTTCTCGGAGTATACACTATATGCGGTTATCTGGTGAGTATAATATTTTATACTTGTCTGAATGTATCTGCGGCGTTTTCATGTTTCGCAAAGCTATTTCATTTGGGAGTTAAGATTCAATTTGTCCACAGAGGCGAAATTTTTTAACTCTAATATTAGTGTACCTTTTGAGATAAGGTTGTTTTGGGGTGTTTTTTTAAAAACCCGTCGCCTGTCAGTCTTCGGACCAACTGTTCACCGCAGGACTGACAGGTCTGAGGCGAATGAAATGTATGTACACGCAACCTACTTCTTTTTTACTCTACCACTCAACTTTGGCCCAATTTCGATAGTAGATTAAGCGCGCAATTTAAAAGCCGACCAAAATGGATGAAGATGGTTACATCTGTGATTTATCAGTATTTTGTGTTCTGCGTTTCTGGATGGGAAGTAAGAGAAGCATCTGGGTGATTTATTGGCATCTGTAAAGAAATAAAGAAAAGTGTATACACATATTATATAATATACCAATATTTTTTTAAGAACCGCGAGCCTACCCAGAGAATTTCAAGAACTTTGAAAGAATGGACGAGTCCATATACTTTCATCTAGAATCTAGTAGGTGCGAGTAACTTCATGATCTCCTTTGTCTTTAAAACATACAATGTTGAAAGTGCAGTATTCTAAGGTATCGAATAAGCATCCCCATCCCCTTATTAATTTTCAGGGTTTTATTTTTAGCTCCCCCGCTCCTTATTCCATACCCCCATTTATTATGTTCTAGCTTGCCACTACCGACGATCATGTGAAACGTATATCTAAAAACTAGATATCTGAATGAAACATCTTTTTTATTTTTTTATTTTGTTGTTGTAAATGGCAAATTACCCCCAGTATTAGTGCCGGCACCGGGTGGCTACCTCAATTTTCTGTGCATTTTAAAACCTTTTGTACATTAGTC